>NC_086249.1:5979385-6211885 GCF_021018805.1 Prinia subflava
TTCCTGCTGAGTTTATTATTTTATTCTAATAAATAAAATCTACTAAACAAAGATATTTCAACTAGAAGAAGTGAAGTTACCAAAAACCAAAAAATGTTCACTTGACTTTTCTAGCTTTGCTTTAAAGGATAAACTTGCACTTTAAATTACACATATTACAAAAAATATAAACAGAATAAATTACTAGAAATAGTCATTTGATAAACATCAATACAGTAATTTAAATCATAGATTTATTTTTTTTGTCTCTCCAAGCTGGTGGGAGTTAAAAAATGACTGCCTCTGTCAGTGCGTGCTAACAACATAAAAAATTGCAAAAATTAGGATCAGTTTGTGAACTATGTTTGGTGGTTTTTTTTTTCATGGATTAGCTCATGAAGCATGAAGTAAAAGGAATGCGATGCACTCACCAAATGGTTAAATTACAGTAACAGATCTGTGATCTATGTCTAAACTCACAGGATGTGACTTCTTTCTTATAAATACCAAATTTGGATTTTTTCCCATTTTGTCATCTTCTCTAAGAAAAAAGAAGAAAATCTTTCAGAAAATATGAACTTTCTTAACATTTACTTTGCATGAAAATCACATCATTAAATAGAAGATTTATTAAGATAGAACAAGCATTAGGAAAATACATATTTTTGTCCTATATTTTTGCTAAATTATTAAATTAAAATAAATTTTAAACTACAATTGATTATACCTTCAATATTAAAAACATTACAAACATGGAGAAATTTTCTTGTAAAAGGGAAAACAATGACTGATTATACACAGAAATTCTCACACTCTTGCCATTAATGCATTACTTCTGCAAATGCATTATCAAGTCCAAGACCACACTGGTTTTGTGCAATTTGTTTACTAGGAAACATCGGGCATTACTCTTAGAGAAGAATTTTAGTTAAGGAACACCACTGAATGCTTTTGGTAACTTTTTTTGCTTTTTTTTCCTGACCCTTCTCTCCATTTCTCCTAATTTCCTTCTGCAAGTTGCAAGCCTAATGACTGCAAAACCAAACAAACTTTAGATCATGATTTTCCATCTTATAACAAGACCGCTAAAGGAATTTTGTAGCTTTGCAGTAAACATAAATTCAGTGCTTCCCAGTTACTGAAAAGTAAGATTTAGACGATTAAAACAGAACCCTGTGGATTTCTCCTTTCCCATGGGGTACATTTGATATCCCTTTGCTAATGCATTAATCATATCCCAAGCTGCTGGCATGATTAAATTCCTCTCCATTGTCCCTTATTACTCAAATTTTCTGTGGCAGGTTCTAAATTCATTCTAAAATTTACACCCGAAAGACAAGGCATCTGCTTTTAAGCAATTCTATATTTACTCTGAGATGCATCAACAATTAAACATGAATGATGAGATTGTGTGCCACTGAGACAGAGACTACTTTTTTAAAAGAGGGCACTCACAGAATCCAAGGCTTACGGCAAGTACCTGTGGAGCAGAAAACTCCACTTACACACAACAGATATATATATCTTCTGTATGATACTTTGTGTTTTCCTGAAGAAACCTGGGACCTGGAATTCTTTTTTTTTCCTGACAGACTATGTCCCAAGTTTATTCCAGGGAACCTCTGTGGCTCATGATCATGTTCCCTAAAAGCTACCATTATTCAGCCCTTAAAAATGTTGAGGGTTGAATTTGACTTTTCACTTTTGTTTGTGTTTTGAGTTTGACTGTATTCTGGAAATGTTTTTGGATGTGGAAAGATGTGGACTGACATCTAAGAGATGGAAAGTAGGTGAGGTTCCCACAGTCATGGCAGGACTGGTCTGTGACTTGAGTAGACATTTTTAGAATTTCCATTTAAAGGAATAAATAGAGTTACATGTATCTGACTTCCATTCCTATAGCTGGAAATACTTTCTCCATCAGTATGCAGAACAACACAGATACTTGGGAATACAATTTTAAAAATCTGGATTTGGTAACTCCATTTCCAGCAATCTGATGGTTACAGATGATAAGATGATGGGGTCCACTGCCTCTTTAGAGGAGTAAAATATAGACTACACCTTCGAGGCCTAAAGACTAGAAGTCTTACAAAATACTGTTAAGTTTCATATTAACTCAATAGAAGATTTGAAATATTGTCAAACTTTGCCAAGTTACAAGGATCTAATTGAGCACATTCAGCTGTGTGGTGGTGGGTTTTGAAAAATTTTTGATAAGTTGTCCTCTCGATGGTTTGTTCCTCTTATCTCCCTGGTGTTTGGCTTATTTTGGTTTTACCCCAGGATTTCCCTGCCCTGTCCCTTTGTCCACCTCTCCTGACCCTGACCTATGTTAACCTGGGGGCAGGTGAACACAACAACCTGCCCCACCCCTCTGCCCCCCCCCCGACTGAAAACTTAGCACAGGACGCAGTGCTCCCTCTCTCTCACACCATCCCTTGGAGACTAAAAATCTTGGAGAGAGCATTGTCTGTCTCTTGCTTCAAACCTAGACGCCTCATACCAGCTTTTCTCTGCACTGCCACTCAGACTGCGGACAGTTCGGGGCAACATCTCTTGGCACCTGGCCGGGGTGAGAGCTAGATGGGATTCTCCAGCCTCGTTGTCACAATTGCCTAAACATCTGTTTCATTTTGTTTTTTCTAATTCCAGAAAGATAGAGAACAGAGATGTGGAGAGGAGACAAGTAAAATAAAGAAGTTAGACAACACATATTAGAAGCTAAAAGGAGACATTTGAATATATAGAGATCCATGAGTGAAAAAGTACTGTGGAACTTCAGTCCTATATTTTCTTCAGATTTTCTGAGAGGGTTTTGCAGTGATTTTTGACTGTTTTGGTTCTCTTTCCCTTGCAGGGTTATTGAAGGATTGGTGGCACCTAATTGATAAATGCAGACAAGCTATGTTTGAGAAAAGCTGGTATGAGGGGAAAGTTACCATTCAGAGAATGGACGTTAAGGGACAGAAGTCATTGCAGAGAAGGTATGAGAGAGGTTATATATCATGGGCATAAAGTTCAGAAATGAGAAAGGATTGAAGAAATAGATATTGAATTAGGTAATTATTTATGCAAAATAGCAGTGTAATTAACTTTAAACCAGTGATTTAAAAAATCATTAAAACAATGGAATAATTAAATATCATGTAATCCAAGACAAGGTAAAAAAATAGGTAATTCAGAGTGTATCAATCACAGAATTAATTAGCTAATTCATTTGGTATTAGACACATCAGGTGAATGATCAATAAATTATTCTATTCATTAAGCAATAAGCTAGTTAGAGATCCATGTAATTAAATAAACAGAAAATGTTGTGTTCAAAGAAAAATACATCAAAAAGTCAGCTAGAAGCAGGTGAAGAAAAAGGGAGAGCTGGAATGCCAAGAGCATTCCAAACCAAACCATGGAGGAGAGGAAGGGCAACGCTGAAGAGGCACAGCAGTGGTGGGAGGCTTGGACAGGATGGCATCTCCAGCAAACATCCAGGTGAGGTCTTTCCTCTTGGAAAGCATTGCTGCTGCTGTGGTTGCTGACATCAACAGTCCACATTTAGAAATAAGAAAGCATATCCCTATTTTTAGGATAATTGTGGATTCCTATAGCATTTTCCAAACTTTTGATCCATCGTAACGCTATTCACCTGGGGGGGCAGTTTGTTTAATAATACATGGTATTGCCAGAGAGGAGAGAGAACTTGCCATGAAGGGATGAAAAATGACTTCACCACTGTGATATGATGTTCTGTAAGATTTCATTTTAAATGTGGAAGAGATTTCTAAGGTTTTTTTCCCAACAGTAATATCTCTGCAAAGTTACATATTCTACTTTGCATTCCTATCAAGTAAGGAGATAGTTTCTTGAACACCTAAATTTCATGCACCTCTGCTTTTCACATTGTGCCTTTAAAATTTTTTCAAATGTACACGAAGGTCTAATTCCAAGCACTGAAGGCATGTGCTGATTGACTTATGATTTAACCACTCCAAATCATGTTATTTGGAATAAACATTTTTTTCTGAAGAGAAAACTCAAATATATTTGCTTTTACAGTGCTTTGATTATACTAAGCAACAAAAAGCCTAGTAAGCTGCTCAATAATCTCTGTAGGGATAGTAGAAGTTTTAAAAGACAAAGTATTCAGAATAGTCCTTCCTCTTTCAGATTTTGGTTTTGTTTGGTGGGTTTTTATTTGTTTGTTTTGGTTTTTTGTTTGGTTTGGATTTATTATTGTTGTTTTTATTTTTAGACTGGTTTTAATTTTTTTTTTAATGAATTCTTAACATCAAATAAAGATGTTTTAAAACAAAGAAGTTTTAAAAGAATAAAGAATCTGTTACTTTGGAAAAGCTTCACTAGTAAATAATGGGGACTTTATCAGCTAAAGACAACTATATTTCACCATATAAATTTGTACTGGTAGGTCTCTTAGGAACACTGAAGGGCAGTTTGTAGCAAGAATTAAGGAGTTAATGACTAAGTCCCTCAGCTTTGAGACATTCTGACATTCTCTGATACCCCATCTGTCTACTCTGTTCTTTTTAAAATAGGAGCCCTCTAACTTCTCTACAGATAAGGGAATTTGAATAACCACTGTGCATTTCTTTCTTTGTTTTTTTTCCTCATGTCTAGTCTGTATAAATCTCTAACTGATTATTTATTTTTTGAAGTAGAACAGCTGAAGGGGGTGAATGCTTTTTTGAAAAAGAGTAACATATAAGGATGCTATATAATCTTCAAAATAAAATGTACACTTTTATGGTATTATCTAGACAAGTCTATTATTTGGTTTAATGGCTTAAGATGATTAAAGAGTTATTCAATGCATTCTCAAGAAATACAATGTTTTGGTCTTCTGGACAGATGACCATAGGATATGCAGTTCAAGTTTATAGTACAATAAAATGTAGGTGTAGAAAATACCAATAAATGGCTTATTTGCTTAGTGTGACTCCATATAACCATGAGTCATCTCATCTGTTTTGTATGCAATAAATGAAGTGTTTGTCAGTTGCTGTGCATGTTGCCTTTGACTGACAAAAGACATTCTTTTGAATAAGCTAAAAAGTACACTTTTTTCCCTTTTTGTTACTGCTTGTCACTTGTCTTTTTATGAGATTAAAAAAATTCCAAGTTTGCTCACAAACAGCTTTCTAGAAGAGTTTAGATCATGGTTTATGATCGGGAAGTTTCATGGTTGGCATAGTAAACTATCTAATTGCAAGAGAATAGTAATTTGTAAAAGCACTTTGCCACTGTAGGCCTAGTAAAAGCACTAATAATTTAATCTGTAAACCTTCTTATTTACTTAACTATGGTAGCTGGGGTACTGTTAGGGGCAAGAAGTGGTGACAACTCTTGTAATGCTTCAGAAAAAAAAACCAAAAACCCAAACAAACCCTTTTGTGAATAGATAATTCAGAAGACATTTAATTTAAGAGTAAGAAATATCAAAACCTGCCAAGGCCCTCTCTACAGGCTAACAGACCTTAAAAGTCCAAGAACATTTTAAAGTCTTATACAAAGTTGTTTATTACATGAAAGCATATATCTGAAGGTGTGAAAGTTCTAAAAGAACGGAGTTAAATTTGGTTATGAGTATAAAGTCTTTAGAAAATAAAATACCAGTAAAACAACAGTCAGAACATAGAATTTGGCACAGCATCACAGACTCCAGGTAAAACAACCTCCAATTCCAGACCCCACACAGGGTTCCCAGCCGCAGGGATCGCGGTGATAGGAAAGGGTCCTGTGATCACAAATCCCGAACAGGGTTCCGGGTTCAGGGTCACAAGGACAAGGAAGGGAGGTCCCAAGGTCCTGAACCCACGCAGAATTCCTGGCCACAGGGCCGCAGTGGCAGGAAGGGGTCCTGGGGTCCCAAACCTGCACAAAGTTCCTGGCGGCCCCGACCAGAGCTCTGGTGGCAAGCGCTGCAAGGGGGAAAGGGAAGGGACCCCAGGGCCCTGATCCCAGCGACAAAGACTACAATAGATGGTACCTTTAAAATCCCGTTTCAGCTCCCTGGCAGGGCTCCTTCCCCAGGCTGCAGAAGGTGGAGGTTGGATCAATAGATGGGACTGATCGATTGATACCTCCACTTCAACCCAGAGGCTTTTTATCTATATGTTGCAAATGCATATTCATGCCTTTATCTACACACTACCCAATCTAAGTGCAATTCTTAAAGTTTATAAAACTATGAAAAACTACGAAAAGCAGTATCAGAAACTTACACATATAGTATATCTACTAGTGCAAAAACTATTTTGCTAGCATAAAAGTTCTATCTTGTTATGTGAAAAACTTTATTTTAACATATATGAGAAACTTTATCTTATTTGTGCAAAATTCATACCAAAAAACTATAAGCAGTACTCAACTCTATTTTTGTTATGTCTAAAATCTATCACTAGGCCTGAAGCTCTGTACTTTTACACTAACAATTAGCCACTTAGGGTATGTGAAGCTTAAAACTGAGGCTTAAATTTCTACTTTATGTTTGTGTGGCTTTATATATTTTAATTTTTCTGAAGGTTTTAATTCAACCCCTTCACTTTTCACTCTCTGCGGAGGATCCATGGGAACATGGACTCCAACAAAAATCTTATCACCAGTCAGTGAAACTGTACTCTGTTTTGGTGTTGGAAACAGAATAAAGTTATGAATAACTATGGCAGAAATGCTCATTTTGCCCATTATATTCAAAATTTTCTTAACTAGTTTTTTGACAAATAAGATGCCAGTGGTGTATAAACATGTGGGTTTCAGTTTCGTTAAAAACAAACAAACTAATAACACACTGTTGCTTTAAAAATAAATCTCTATTTCTACCATTCACTCTGTTCTTTCTTTCTGGAACAAAACTTCTGTGAGATTTGCAGATAAGCAGCTGTAGAGTCCTTTCATTTTGCTTTAGATTTAAGTATGAAATGAAATTTAGTTAGCTCATGCTGATTGAAGATTTCCCGTTTTATAATAAGATGACAGATGACCATGCTGATTCTCCTGTGTCTGTCAACAGCTTGCTGGAGCTCATTAACCAGGAGCTTTTGTTCAGCTTTCATCTCTGAAGGGGGTGAACTGACGCTGTCTAACATGCCACAGCTTTTTCTTCTACAGTGCTGCAGATGGCAAATATATTCAGTCATGCTTTCACACTCAAGGATTTCAGCTCCTTGTCTTCCATGCCTTCTATGAGAGAGGACAGGGTTTAGGCCAGTTAAAGACCATTAATCAGCCAGCCATATCAGCCATAAAGACCACTCATTCACACAAACTGTGAATCAGTAATGTCTGGAGAGCATACTCGTATCCAGTGGATTCTTTAAAATGGAGAATGTTTGCTTTCTACCTGGGTGTCACAACCATGTGAGGGAGACAGAGCACAGACAGAGTGTGAAAAGATCACTTTTCCAAGCCAGGGTGAATTATGTCTTTGAGTTTGTTTGAGCTGTAGCCATCTTTCTGAAAATTGCTAAAGGAAACGTTTAAAGTGACAACTGCCTCCAAATGCTCCCTGATATAATCACCTTGTTCAGTCTTTGTACCATCATGCATTTCCAAGGGCAACATTTGTTTCTGTTCTTGTCTGTGATCTTTATCACCTCAGTTCATCTTATTTTTTGTGACTGCTGTAGGAGTGACCACTGCTTGACCTTATCTGCATGAGAAAGCACATACCAAAGGATAGTGACCAAGACAAGACATAAATACTTATGTGAGAATGGGTGTGTGAGGGAGGTATGAGAGTGTTTGAGGTAAGAGCTCTGCCATTTGTTTGCGTGTTGGTTAGTGGTTAGTGTCCTGCCTGTCTGCATAGTTTTGATCCTAATTTGTAAACAGCAAAACATATAAAAAGCTCATGTGCCTAATAAAGCGATTCTGGTACACAATAACAGGTTCTGTGTTTTCACTCACTACAACTGTTTGTAGATCCTCACTAGAGGTATCCAGACTTGTCATTGGTTATATAAAATTCATTTTGTCTCTAGGTACTTTTCAAAGCCAGTTTGAAATACCCATTTTTCTACAGGGCTTTTCTTCTTCTGCAAATATTTTTATGAAAAAAAAGTGTTGATGAATCTGGAAATAATTTTATGCTGTAACAAAGCACCTAATCAGACATAGATGCTGTCATGCATTGCTCCCAAATGAACTAGGATAACTCGCTAGCCTTGCTGGAAAACTGTCTTTATTGTTTTTAGCCACAGAATTTATAAAATCCTCCCATACATGTAGATTCTTTAGGAATTTGTTACATAATTATTTATTTGTAAAATATGGACACATTTCCATACAGTTATTTCTTTGTCTGTAGTTTTAATCCAATGTTTAATGAATGATGATGAATGCCATGGGACACATTTCAGAGAATTCAAAGCTAGAATTACAGTTTTTAAACTGTAGATCTGAAAAGCATTGAGAAACAAAAATCACCACATAAAGTGAATCATACTTGGTTTATATCAAAAAGACCTGGCAGATGCAATATGTAAACTACCTTATGAAAATGTATGAATGTGTTGCAGGTACTCCCTCAGGAATATTATTGTGTTTGTTTTTGTATTTTTTTTTTATTTTACTAACATTCTGCTGAAAGATATAATGGACATTGACACAATGTCTCCTATATCTGCCATTACAGCATGTATTGAGGGGTTATAAAGACCATAGCCAAACTGTTTCACATCCTCCTTTTCTTCCTTTCAGAACTGTTTTCCTCTAAACTTCATAAATACAAATGAAATCAACGCAAAGGTTTCATGTGGAAATCAACTGAAATCTTTGTACATTTGAAAGGTGAGAGAAATGCAAAGAGCCTGATTTAATTTATTTTTGATAGGTTGTGGGATAAATGCACTGTCATTAAAAATATATATATATTTCTGTGGAAGAACAGTTTTTCCAAAATTATATTTACTAGGCAGTTCTGTTTCAAATATTGTATGGTCTGAAGATGCTGTTCTATTTTGGTTTTGATTAAGTTCAGGGCAGCTGGATTTGATATTTCTGACGATAGTTTTGGTTTGTACTTTTTAGCCAGCAAGTATAAAACAAGTTGATCTTCTCTGTGAATATAAACCTCCCATCTTCCATGCATGAATCATTGCATACAGTCAGCAACACAAACCTATATAAAACCTGAGTTATGTAAATTATTGCCATTCAGGATTCTCTCTCAATTTATCAAGAAAATAGTTAGCTTTGGTGTATTTTCTGTCTATATTAGAGTAAAGAAGAAACTTTTCTTCCATGATGCCACAACCAATGAGCAATTGCCTTAAAATAAGATAAAGTCTAAATGGGTACTAAAATTGGTGTCATCTTACATAGTACAGAGAGAGCTTTAAACGATTGTAAGAAAATAATCAATAGTCACCCTGAAAGAACTGCATTACAATGCCATTTTAGTTTTTGTTAATTTTTTTGTTTTGGTTTTCTTTCTTGCATGCAAAATAAATATGTTTTAGAAATAGGAAGAAAACCTGTATTTATGTAAGAGAGTACTCCTGCTTTTGTCATTCCCATTTAAAGGATATTAAAATGTTTTAAAGGATTTTTTTAAATATAAATGCCTATTACCCTTTGCAGTACTGATACTTTTATTATAAGTAGGACTGTATTACTAATAATATGTAAAGCAGAGATTAATTTCAATTCAAAATATAGAGTAACAGAATCATAGAATTACAGAATGGTTTGGGTTTGAGGTGACCTTAAAGGTAATCTAAATCCAAACCCCCTGCTATGGACATGGACAGCTTTCAGGTTTCTCAGAGCTCCATCCAACATGACCTTGAACATTTCCAGGAATGGAGCATCCACAACTTCCCTGGGCAACCTGTGTCAGTGCCTCACCACCCTCACAGTCAAGAATTTCTTCCTATATCCAAACTAAACCTACTCTTTCAGTTTGAAGCCCATCCCCCCTGTTCTGTCTCTCCAGACCCTTAGAGTTTCTCTCGATCTTTACTGTGGGCTTCTTTCAGGTACTGAAAGGCCACTATCATGTTATCTCAAAGTCTTCTCTCCTCCAGGCCAAACAATTCCAATTCTCCCAGCCTTTCCTCATACCAGAAGATCTCCATCCCTCTGATCCCCTTGGTGCCTCCTCTGGCCTGGCTCCAGCAGGTCCCTGTCCTTGCTGTGCTGGCCCCCAGAGCTGGATGCAGCCCTGCAGGTGGGGTCTCAGCAGAGGGGCAGAGGGGCAGAATCCCCTCCCTGCCCTGCTGCCCACGGGGCTTTGGATGCAGCCCAGGCTCTTATAGATGATTTGTTATCTATCACAAGAAAGAAATTTAGGCTGAAACACTATAGCCATTTGGTTTCAAGAATATCATAAAAATGATTGGCATGAATGGGGACTAGACAAACTAACTCGCCTTGTCTGACAAAAAAAAGAGGAATATCACTGATCTATATGGATGTATCGTATGGCAAATGTTTAAAGAAAAAACTTGGAGGCACAACTGCAAATGAGATGTTTTTGAATGAATAAATTTAGTTTGGAAAGTAAAGAAAATTTCTAGAAATCAGTGAAGTGAGGATCTGGAACAGCCTAGAAAAACTCAAACAAGGGTCAGCAGCTGGAAATTTACCTGATTTAAGATAGAGTTCCATATATTCTGTAGGTGTCTATGTCAGCCATTTATGCATAATAAGCAGGGTGTTAGATTCAGTGACTCAAACCATTTTGTCTCATATAGAAGTCATTAGTCATGTAACAGCTGACCTTTTTTTCAAAGACTGCCTACAAATGCATTATCTAAGTCCCCAATTCACTGGAAAGCAGAGAGGATTAAAGACTCAAATGAAGCAGCAAAACTGAATAGAATTTCAGATGCCTTTTATACAAGGTACCATCTTTAATGTATGGGGTTTTTAAAGAACAATTTTCTAGTCTTGCAGATCATGTACTTTTTGAGTCACAGAGGTCACTTTCAAAATCTGTTTAGGATTGTTAATTTGCATTTCAAATCTACTGCATCTTTTATAAATGTCTGACACTTGTACTTTCAAGGGTTTTAAAAAACACCCAAACTAGGTACTATATTATCTTAAAATTAAAATGATATTTAGTTAGAGAATGGAAAGGTATGCATTTTTCAAACTTATTTCCTTTCTTGATATGTAACGATGTTGAGATTAATTTCATCTAAACTTTTTGCACTGGCAGATTTTCAAAATAATATTTCTTAGTGACCTTTCACTATCATGAAGAAAGTTAATCTGAATCACAGGGACAAACTAATTGCAACAAAACTTGTAGATACCTCTGATCTGATATGTAATGTATTATTGATACTAATCTTTTCCCACTGATTTAAAGAATAAAGATGAGCATATTACACAAAATTTAAGATTGTTTTTCAGGACCAATATTATATTTTTCCTCTTTGATCCAAGCCTGATTGTTTTCTTTTTGACCCATTGAGCAAAAATAAAAATAAAATGAAAGAATTTTTTTAAAAAGTTAAAAAGATAATTTTCTTTTAATTATGAGACAAGATATAACTGGTCCCAACTAAGTGTTCACAGCAGGGAACTTTGTAACTTAAACTTTTTTTACTCCCTTCCCTCTTTTTATTTTCCTGTGATCTGAGCACAAACAAAATGTACTTATCAAAAATGTCTTAATATTAAAACTTAATTTTTCTTTTTCTCTATATGTCTGCAAAAAAAAAAGTCTATATTTCAGTTATTCTTGTTTTGCTTTAAATGAGTTGATAACTAATTTTTTGGAGCAATTCATATTTTTATCCTTTCAAAAATGATGACAGTGACCCGAAGTCTTCATAAATCTCAGAAAGAACAAAGATTTTAGTTTCTGATTAGTCTCTGCTCAAATCCTGCAGATATTATTTGTGCAGATTCTGTAACAGGCATTCTTTATGTACATTTAATATTTCCACTGTGTGTATGAGCCACAGTGAACCCTATGGCAAAGTATTAGGCTTAGAGTACTTTACATCAATTCTCTTTTGTTACCTTCATTAAGTCCTGCATGACACAGTCATTCAGTTTTTGTTTTCTAAATTGGTCAATTGACTTTTATTGATGTAACAACATGCTCAAAGAAAAACTAGCAAAACTGTCCCCTCTTAAGTTTTCCCATTTGCATCTCTCTCCACACTTACTATCTTCAGTTTTTTACAATTCAGGCTCTGCCAATCAAATGAATAAATATGAGCCTTTTCTCATGGTCCATAGAAGTAATAGATTTATTCTGGGGCTACTGTAGCTCCAGTATGACTGTCCTTTGACCACCTGCATGAGTCTGATCAGCACTTGGAATTAGCCATAGAAAGGAAACCCTGCTGTATAGAGAAGATAGACAGCTTTTGACCTTGAAAATCAACTTGGAGGTCTTTTTTATGGCTTGCACAGTTGTACTTCTTCAGAGGAATCAAAATGGTACCGATAATTTCCTTAAATTCTTGCCTTTCCTTAAATTCTTGTTCTTTCAATCTTATTTCTAGCTAATTTGTGTTAGGATAAGGGTTTCTTTTGTTTAGTTTCATTTTCTTTATTAGAGACATAATGCAGGTATTAAAAAGACTTATTCAAAGTGTATTTTAACAGAACATATGCTTTAAACACACAAATGAAGTCCATACTTGAAATATAAATCTTTGCCATGGTCACTGGTATGTTCCTAATACTTTGTGCTACTCTTGAGAAACACAAAGCAACAACCTAAGTTATTTTAACAATTGCATATAGTTACAGAACAACATACATTTTTTACAAATTTGAGTTCCTGATAACTGCAATTAATGATATTAAATTGAGTAAATTGATGCAACAGATTATTTTTAAAAAATCAGTTCTTGGTGTCCTAGGGTTGTTTTTCTCCTCCCTCTAATTTTCATAACCATCTGTTGCTGGAGGTTGATGCAGCTTCATTTTTGGTTTGCTGCTCTCTCCAGCTGCGCTTGATGGTTGCATTACAGTAATCTGCAGAGAAATACTGTGTTATCCCTTCTTATAAAGTTATAAACTTCTGCAGTTTAAGTTAGGAAACTGTGCATCTAACAAATTGAGCCAATACCACCAAAGAGATAGTGTCTCTGTCCTTGGTCTTGATGTCACTTTAAGGTGTCCATTTTTCTGGAGTGAATCTGATTATTTTCTCACAGAATTTATTGAAAAGAAAATTTGGCATTAGCCTAATTTCAAACCGTTCCAGGCCCTCCACGACTCTCCTTTGACAAAGAAACATCGTCTCTGGAAATCCTCCATCTGCAAGAAATGTCTCAGCATTTATTGTGACAACTAAGCAATACGGACCTCATTACTTCCTCCCTTGCTCTGTACACTCATGCAGCGACCATGCTCCATCAAGCATACAAAGCTTCTTAATTTTCATTAATATAGCTCTTTATGCACAATTTACTGGAATTTGTAAATCAATTTCCCTCTCCCACAGTAGTTTTTATCATCCAGTCCTGTTTTCCTTAGCTTTAATTACAAATTTTCCACCAGGATTTGCTCTTGGAGGGTAGGGGTTTTAACAGAGCTGTGTCCACTTATTTAAATACAATAAAGCATTACATTTTATGGAGAACTCAGGGATACAGGACAGTAGGATCAAACATATATCCTATAAAATGCAGGTTAAGAGTTTGGCCTACAACAAAGGTTGTTTCTGTAAAAAGTCTCTACAGTCATGTCTGGTGGGAAAAAAAAAAGAAGAATGATATTGATTTCAACTGCAGTTACTATTTTAAAAGTACATGACAGGCATATCCTGAATTCTCAGAAATGTAATTTCATTCTCTTGTATCTGAATATACCTCTGTGAGGCCATGTCTGTTTAGGCTGCATCTTCTATGATGCAAACCAAAGTTTTCTGAAAGTGGCATGTCTAATGGTAGTATTTAAACAAACTAGACTAGAATTGAATGGAATGGAATATTTTCAGTTGGAAGGGACCTTGATCCTCTTGAAGGGAAATGGTCATCTGTTCTAGATGCCAATTTAGCTTCCATTCCATCATTCCATCTTATATTTATTTAGTAGCAAGTTTGGAGGTTTTCATGCATTTATCTATCTATCTGAAATTATTTATTATATGTATATTATATATTGTGGAATGGCGTCCTTGGTGGTTTAAACATCTAGGCTTGTGCCCAAATTTGGTTGACTTTGCATTAAGAATATGTGATGAAAATGTAAAAAAGGAAGTCAAATACTAATATTCATGCATGGATGAATGAACTGCATCTATGACCATGGTGGATGGGTGGTGGATATGAAAAAATAGACAGTAGTGCTCATAAGTGTTAAAAAATAACTCGAGTGAGCAAACTCATATCCAGACTCTTCCAGAAATGGATGAATCCCTGAGACATCCCCTGCACCCATGCAAGGTTGTGATTTCCTATACATGGTTCCCAGAGTGTAGAAATTAGGTACCTACAAGAACATTGATTTGGGCTCTACATATCTTATGTGCATAATGGTCATATTATTAAATTCTATTTTCTCTTGCTTGCAGAAGTTGATTCGATCTTCTTTTCCTGTCACCAGTCTTGATCCAATCTTCTTGTAATCTTCAAAGCTCTGTTAGTTCCTGCCACAGCATCTTGGTTATCAAACTGACTATGCTAATTAAATTTACAGTACCCTGTCCTGTGTAGCCCAATATCTCCTACACTATTTCATTATCTCAAAATTGGTTAAAGACATACTTTATATTTATATTTGCTAAAATTCTTTGCATAAAAATAGATTCTCAATATTATTTGAAGATTTTTTTGCCCTCAACAGCCACATTCAGAAGAAAACACTGTAAACATGTAAGTAATCAATCTTATTAATATAGAATTTTCTTTGGAGGGATACAAGTGTCTTAATAAATTACAAGTGCATGTAGTTAAGTTAAATAAAATATTTCCAGTGTGCAGTAATTTGGCTGTAAACAGAATCACATTCTTATAAATCAGCCCTAATATTCATGGCATTTTCATTAATGTGCTTATAATAAATATGGTAAGGGAGACATAAATGCATTAATAATACACGTTGCCCTTAATAGCTTTTGCCCTTGGAAATTCTCATCTAGTTGCTACAAAAGTCCATGGAAAAATTGCGCCTGAATGCATTTAAAGAAAACTTGAGCCAATGGATGAAAAAGCAGATTCAACATAAAAGAGTTTAACTACTGAACTATTGCTCTTCCTTCCCTTCACTGCATTTTGCTTCAACTCCATGGCAGGTCTGTTCTTGTTGCAGGGGCTTAATAAAAATGACAGGAGTAATATAGTTTATATCTCAGATGTGATACCTAACGAAAAATTCTTTTTAAAAATACATAAATACCAAGTTTCTTCTCTTAGAGATATAGAGTAATAACTAAATGGAAAATGCCCATATGAAATGCTTTGACCAGCTAAAAGCAGCTATATTTGATATCTGTCCAGTTTTTATTTTAGCACAAGCTCTGAATAATTTTTTACTTTATTTTCTATGTCAGCTTAAAATTTTATTTTTGCAGGTATGGTCTCTACAAGGGCACACTCCCCCTTCCCCCCACCTCTCCATAATTTAACAGTTTTCCTAATGGTATTGCATAGGCTCCAGCATTTATTTCTATAACATTCTGCTTTTTGTAAGAGCTGTTAAGAACATTTCTTAACAGGAACGTGTACAATTAGAAAGGGTGGATTACAAGTTCTAGTAGTTAAGAACTACTTAGGTGTTCAGTAAGTGCTCGAGTATTTTAGGGAAATTGCATGGAAATTGCTGCCATTATCATGTCTTCACCAAGCCCACTAAGGGACATTTTAATCATACTTGTTTTTTCTCTTCATAAAGGGTTACTGCGACCAGCAGCAATGTGACGAGGAGAAATTTCAAAAAGAAAATGCTGTACTTTTCAAAAAAAAAAAAAAAAAAAAAAAACAGAAAAAAGAGAGCTGGAAACCTCAATAAAAGGAAACCTGATTTTTTCCCTGGAGGAAACCAGAGCAACAAATATGAACACAAGCCCTAACTTTAAAGCCTTGTGAACTCTAAATGAATTTCCTTTTGAACTACATTTATGTTTATACTTGCCCTCTGGATGCAGACAGAAAGATGCTCTTATTCTCAGTGATAAGTGCCTGAAGTAAGGAAACACTATAATATTCATTGACCTTGAATAAGACAGGACACTACATAAATATAATGTAGATTTATTCCAGTGTTTGACACCTACTAACTCAAGTTTACTGGAGGGCAGGGGAATCATACACACGAATATCCTTTGCTATCACAAGGCAAGAAATACAAACAAGTTGAGGAAATATATCTGAGGAGTTTTGGTGTCAAATATCAAATGACAACACCAACAACAGACCTGGAAGCTGACACAACGTAGATTTAATAAAGACTAACAGAAATGTTAACAGCTTATACTGATTGTTTGCATATGATTTCAAAGCATACTAAAGAGCTTTTCCTGCAGAAAGGAATATGTTTGTTTATTTTTACTATGTGTAAATATTTTTGTAAAAACAAGCTCTGTCAGAAATTAACTTTGCAGCAAAATCTACTAGATTTATGTTACATACTAATAACTCTTTTGCCTAACTAGGAAAACAAACAAAAAATAGAGGCATTTTTTTGAGAAATTTTACTCATTTTTAGTAAGAGAGGACAAGGGGCTAAAGAGCCTATGAATATTGGTAAAAAAACCCAACAAATAAAGAAGCTGTATGAAAATATAGACTCACTTGCAAAGAAAATACCTTTAAGTTGTTTAACCCATGACCTGAACTGTAGGAAAGCAGAAGACTTGCAAGAAGCCAGGCAAGTGCAGCAGTGACCAAATGTGAGCTGATTTTTGGCATCTAAAATAACACACCACCTCTCCTGTCCTGAGCACCTGCCAGAAGAGATGGAACCCACATCATGAGCTGAATGGGCTTTGGACATTCTACGGATATTTTTCAGGGCTGGTCCATAGACTGAGGGATTGATATCTGTGTGTATATCAAAAGATGAGGAAGGAGAAAGTGTTTAATGAGGGTAGTGTAAAACCCACTAGTGAGCACAATGTAAATGGTATAGAATAAGGGGTGGGGATACTACCAGGTTCATCTGTGATGGAGGTAATTTTCTTCATGGAGGCTGTGGTTTTGGTTTGTGACCAAAACACCAGTGGTTGATAAGACACTGGTGTTGATTGTTGAACAGCCCCCACAGCAAGTAGGGTGGTGGTGTGACAGTTTTAGAAGGGACACAAGCAGGACAACAGACCCAAATTGAACACATGGATTGTGTGCTTATTGTTTATTTATTTTGAGGAAATATTCCCAGTATTGTTGGGTGGGTTTTTTTCTGGGGGAGAGGGGGAGGTGTTGGCTGTTCAAAGATGTGAAATCTTATTCAGATGCGTTACTTGTAAAAAGAAAATGTTCTTCCATGCTGTTAAACTTATTAATAAACCCTATTTTTTTCTGCTTAATTTCTGTAATTGTTAAACTATGCTGAGAGTAATTTTCCAGTCTTTTTACAGGTGATCTAGAGTTATGATAGAAAATTATCAAAATATCAACTATCACTTATATGAATTGTATGAGGAGACAGGTGAATTTGAATGCTGACATTGAAAAGAGACTGCTGCTGAAGCAAGTTTAAGCTTAAATGAAGTCAAGTGTTATACATGAATATTAACGCTTTCTGAAAGAGCTTTTTTGACCCTAAAATTAACAGAAAAGACAAAACATAGCTATCTGCATAATTAAAGGCATAAGAGAAAATCAAAGGAAGCAGGCAGAGCTATGGTAGTGTTTAGAGAGAAAAATAAAATAATAAATGTGACATTAATATCAGATATTAATGCTAGATCCCTGTTCTTACCATGAACTTACCTACAGGTTTTACCATTCTACTGTTTTTAATATGGCATAATTTTCTATTGAACCAATTTTAGAGGTAAAAAGGTGAAAATCTTGAGTGATGTTGAAATAATGGAGAAAGGACTAAAAGTAAGGACTTAGAATAAGGACTAAAAGAAAGGACTACATTGGAATTTACCAGTTAATTTTAAAATTTATATGTTCTTTAAGCAGAAATGGTACGAAAGGCTTTGCTAGAAGAAACAAAGATTATGTGAAAGTGTAGGTCAAAATATTACATCCAATCCAGGAAATATACATTCTCTTGAAAAAATCTATTTGTAAAAATATCCAACTGTGCAAATCTGTCTGATGATTTACTCAGACATATAATTTTTTTTACCTCCATATGATGAATTGCTATGCTTATCATCTCACTATACAAAAGTTCAATTAAAAAGGAAAACAATTCTGTTTTCTGAATTTGTTCAAAATGTGGTGATTTAGTTTTTTGATTTAATTTTTAGAACAGCTTATCCAGTTGATCTAGATTTATATGCTGCAAGTAGGAAAAATCAAATACCCCAAAATCAAACCTAAAGGCTGCATTACTTTGCTAAACTGCAACTTCTTTTCTATCAACATGTCCATAACAGAGTACATAATTATAATACAATATAGTTGTACTGTGTAAGTGTTGTTTACGGAAAATGCAAATGGAAATGTATAACATTAGTGGTTTTGTTGAAAAAATATCAGTTAACTTGTTTTTAATGTTACTGCATAATATTAAAAATGAAAAACAGAGAAAAATAGCACATAACAAGTAAAAGGTGTTCCAAATTTAATTAAATGTTCTTGTATTTCTAAATCCGCACACATTTCCCTCATGGTGAAAATTTCTAAATTAAAAGAGGGGTCTAATGTAATATCTGCTCGGCAGCAATGAAAAATAAAGGAATAGAAGTGTTTATCAATACTTCCATGGAAGTGTCTGCCTTTAATCCCAAATGGATTAAGCTGTACACGTTTGTCCAACCAAATAAAAATTTCTGATTTCTGAGCCAAATAAATTATTTTAATTTTTATATTCCCTTGAGGATAGGAGTTGCAAATTCTCTGGAAATACTGCTATTTTTTTTGTTGGGAAATTCCAGCCTGTTAATTTGATTTCTTTCATTTGAGATTCTGTAAAAGAAAAAAAAAATCTTCATACCCTCCAAGATTTAGGAGAGCAAAACTATTCTATGCCAATGTTTGCTTGCCTCTGGGAAAAAAAAAAGAGTTTTCATTTTTTACCTGCTCTTTTCCACACTAGGACACTCCTTCTTTTCTTCTGTCAGCTTTCTTTTTGTGAGGGATGCTGCCGAGAGCTTACAGCGATTTCCCACAGCAGACCCCCCCTCTCATTTGCACATTTGCTGGCAGAAGCCTCCAAGACCATGCCTCCCTGAATTTTGTGGCCTCCCTACCCTTTGCTAAGCCTATTTTTACTTTTCCTTTGTCCTATTTAGCCCAGTAATTGTTATTTCCATGCTTTATAACATCTACCACCAATTTACCAATACTGGTGAGTTGATCACAATTCCCTCAACGTATCCTTGGGCACATTTTAAATAATGATGTCATATGAAAATAATAATGGTGTTTTCCTCATTAAACCTGCCCTTTCAGTACATAGGGCATGTAAGTTGTGTTGACATGATGGCTAAGTTATTGCAACATATAATGGTATACTACAATAAAAATTAAAACATAAAGTATACATGGGCTATAAATCCATAAATGTATGATTGAATATGTATTATCTTTAATAACAAGATATATTTTAACGTTCAGGGTAATTTGTACTCTGCTATATCTGTATCACAGTCACTGTGAAATCTTGGTATGGGTGTGTTCCTCCCCTTTACTTCTTAGACTTCCAGTTTCTATGTAAAAGAATTTGACTAGAACTATTATTTTGAGCATGTGTTACCATATTTTTCCCTCTTGAACTAAAGAAATGCTTGTCTGACTCAGGAAGGTGGAATATGCTCCAACCTAAACTTTTTCTATGTGAGCAAATCCCTTCAATGTAGCAACAGTCAAACAAGACTCCCTATTGTATGTGGCTTTCAACAGGTGGGTAACACCAAGTGGACTTACACGTTTTTTGGAACAGAGTATGTTGTACTTTGTTGTACAAGGACGGTAGTGATTTGTTCCTTACTTTATAATGATAGCAGTAATATTTCCAATCTCACCAAACTTTTATGTCACCGCAAATGAATGAATGTTTAATTCACTCATTATGCTATAGATGCTATAGAAGACTATTCTCATCTTCTGGCCACAAATAACCTGACTTGGAAAATACAATTTGCTAATCAGGTGAAATTATGCTTCCCTAGGAAATTTGTACAACAAATCTTCCCTGATGTCCCTGTGTGGCAAAAAAGTGCTGTTCTCTTGCCCACAAATTTTACTTAATTAAAAGAAAGAATCATAAAGTACATGGTCAGATTGAGTACTTTGGGAGGGATTTCTGGAAGTAAATGTCTCTAGCACTGACAGTTTTAAATTTCTGTACTGGTTTTAACCGTGGTAAAGTTAATTTTCTTCAGAATGTCTTATATGCTGCTGTGTTTTGGATCTGTGACTAAGTGTTGATAATACAAGGGGTTTTAGATGTCGCTGAGCAGAGCTAATAGAGAATCAAGAGGTTTTCTGCCTTTTACTGTATTGCAGTGCATTTTGGGGGGTCTCCTGGGTGGGGGTGTTCCCCGGTGGGCCCCCCTAGGCTGTGGGTTCGTTGGTGGCAGCAGGCAGGCAAGGAGATGCCACACAGCTTCTGAGGGTGCTGGTTAGAGGAGGATTTATTGGGGGTTCCACTCTGGGGAGCAGCATGGTTTCTGAGGGGAAAAGGGGTGGGGGCGGGAAAGGGGAAGGGAGGAGGAGAGAGGGAGAAAGGGAGCAGGAGTAAGAGGCAGAGAGCCAGAGCAAGAGAGCGCTTCTCCTCTCCCCGCACAGCTTAAAAGGGAGATTCAAAATGAGCAGGGAAAAGGACTTGGGCCAATGGGATTGCAGATACATGATACTTCAGGGGAGGGTTACAGATTTGGAATAAACTGTACACTTTCGAGGGGTGACACCATTTCACAGAAATGCAACATCACTGAAAGCAAGTAGGCTGAGTGGTATGCAGGAATTTGGGAGGGGACACAACCAGGACAGTTGCCCCAAGTGATCAAAGGGATATTCCATAGCATATGACATCATGCTCAGTATATAAAGCAGGTGGAAGGAGGAGGAAGGGAAGTGTTTGGAGTCCCAGCATTTGTCTTCCCAAGTCATAGTTATATATGGTGAGGCCCTGCACTTCCAGGGATGCTGAACACTTGGCTGCCCGTGGGAAACAGTGAATTAATTCCTTGTTTCGCTCTGCTTGTGTGCACAGCTTTTGATTTCCCTATTAAATTGTCTTTTTCTCAATCCACTAGTTTTCACACTCCTGCCCTTCTGATTTGCTCCTTGATCCCACATCTGCAGCTGTGGTGGGTGAACAAGCACAGGGCTTAGATGTCTACATAGGTTAAACAAAGATGGTCTATTTAAAAAGAAAGCAAGGAACAGAAAAACTAATTCTCACTACTTCTTTGATATCACAGTGCTCCTATAGAAGATGCAAAACTCAGCAACTGATGAATTTATAAGGGTTTTTTTTGCCAGCAGTTATCCTGTTGAAATATTGAGAAAACAATCTCTGATATCTTTTAAAGACTTCTTTTATTTGTCATCCACAGCTACATGGCTTAGAGGATTCACACAGGATTTTTGTAGGTCAACTTTGTAAGGAAAGCCATTCTTACAGTGTCATGGGAAATGAAGCAAATATGGGTGGAATCGAATGTCAGAGGTTAATCCTGAGACCATTTTTTTAAAAAATCTGTACTCAGAGATAATCAAAAGTCCAGATCTGTTCCAGTGACACATAAACTGAAAGTAAAATTGGGAATAAGGAATCTGAAAGGTAGTTTCAACTTCTTTAAATATCATAGTTTACAATAAATCCTCTTCATATATTCAGTATTTTAGATCAGAAATCTTCTTTTTAATGCTAGACCTTTGAAATTTAGATAAAATATTCCCTTCCAAAGAACAGGCTTATTTCTCTTCATGAACTGTATAGCATTGGACACTGTACCAAGTGTAGCTTCTCTATAAAAAACAGCAATGAAAGCTGGAGTCCTTTTCTTGCTGAAAAATAATAATTCACATCCATGATAAAACCAAGCATGAATTGTATCATTTGAGTTGTATTCAGCACATACAGGGATTTTTTAATTCTATTGTATTAAGCACAGATTGACCTAATTTTGAAGCCTACAGAGTTTTGACTGGCTGTTTTCAAGAATAATTAACTCTTACTGAAACAAGGTATTGCTTCAAGGATCACCAAGAGAAAGAAGAGTATATACAATAAAAGAAAAATAGGCTAGCATTCTTTAATTCATCCAATATGTTGGAGAGAATCTTGGTTATTTTGTATACATCCAATGAGGCATGGTAGGAATGTGATGCATACTCCATGGAGGAAGATCAATGTCACACTGGCAGAATAAAAAATGGATAGAAATTGATTGCAGCTAAATTCTGTTTGGGCACTAGAAGGAAACATCTAGAAAGTAGAGCTGCATGTTTCTGCAGATTCGGTCAATATAAAAGATCACGGAGAAGTATAACAGAAAAATTCAAAGTTATTTTCAAAGCAGATGCCATAGCACTTATAGAAGTAGGCTTATAACACAACACACCAACCATACAGGTCTGGAGGCCTCCCAGACCTGTGTTTCCACGGTTTTTTACAGATCTTCTTTCTTTGTTCGTGTGTAATTCATATACATGCATACACAAGAATATTTAGCTGTAAAGAGACTTGTATGTCAAATATTATTATTTTTTTAAAATAATGTTTGTTTAGACTAGTGAAATAGAGAATTCTTCTGTAGAAGATGACCTCAATTTGGGAAAGTGTTGAAACACAAATATTGCTTAAATCTTATAAATAAGTCTTACATATTCCATTGTTACCTTGTATACATACAGAAGTGTGTGCATTTGCCTTTTTTCCTGTGAGACCAGCATAGCAGAGAAGTTATATAAGTGCATAAGAGAAGCTTATTGCAGTAGAAGGGAAAAACAGAACTGTTTGTCTTTTGGTCTATAATTTTCCTTTTTTTTTTTTTTTTTTTTTTTTTTTTTTTTTTTTTTTTTTTTTTTAATATCTGGGCTTATGGTGATGGTTTTATTTTCATAAACATATGGTGATTTTTGTTGTTTGTTTTTAATTATACATCCTTAGAATGACTGTTTTCTTGAATTATCAGAATTTTTTCTTCTACCTTTAACTTCAGGGAAAAAATAAAATTTTTCCTTGTGGGACAATAATTACTATGTTTTTTAATGTAGAAACATTTTTTAGGGTGTTACTGGCTTTACTTTTATGGTGTAGAGAAAATTCAGATATAAATACGCTGCAGGGTCTCAGGCTTGGAAGAGCTTTCAGCACTTCAGACACTGTAGGACTATAGGAATGTTTCATTTGTCAAAATTTTTTTTAATGTTACTGTTACAGAAAGATGTTGTGTCTCTTTTTGAGCAGTTTTCTCTATGTAACCAGGAAATCATTGTATCTAAATATTGTCTGCATGGGCTGAATTAATGACAAAAATTATCCCAAGACAAGGAAGTCACCAGTTGTCACCATGGGTAAACAGGACTCATCTTGGGAAACTACATTTAAGGGACAACTGAGTATTGTCCCTTAAATGTAGAATTAGATAGTGAGAAACCAAAAGCTAAAATTACCTTGACCCAGCTCAAATGTGGGGCCCTCTCCTTGAGATACAATTTGGGAAAAGACCCACTGCCCTCGCTATCCCCCGGATGGGAACTCTGTGTGGCTCGGGGCCCCCACTGCCAACGCGATCCCCGCGGATGGGAACTCTGTGCGTTTCGGAATTTCCCATTGTACCCGCGTCCCCGTGGACAAGGGCTCTGTGTGGGTTCGGAATTTCGGGGTCCCTTTTGTCATCATGATCCCTGCGGCTGAGATCCCTGTCTGAAAATTGTGATTGATTCCTCTCTGCTATTGTGACCCCAGCGGCTGGAAACGCTGATTGGGGTCAGAAAATAGGAGGTTGATTTACCCTGAGGCTGTAAATGATATGCTTTGCTTGTAGTTTTACTAGGGTTTAGTTTGTTAAGATTTCTATGCTTTGGTTATTGTCTTGTTTAGACTTTGTTTGCCTAGATTTATAATTGATTGTAGAATAAGGCCGCTCTCAGAACTCTTGTTCCTTCAGATATGTGCTTTTGTATAAATAAATTACTCTATTTAGATATTAAGATGTTGTAAGACCTTATAGAGACTCTATACCCGTACAACAACCTTGGCAATGATATATATTCCCTGATATACTTCTAGTTCCTGACCCTGCCAGCAACAGGATAAAGGACTGGCCAGACCTTCAGCCTCACCCAGTATAATTACTTGTGTGTCTAATTCACTTAGAAAATGTTGTATTTTCCAAGAGACATAGCCTCATGTTTAGAACAGTGTAGGTTAAATATTTGTGTACTAGAAAAAGAAAATAAGATCTAGCAATTTGTTTGATGTTCTCAAAATATTCAAAATAAGAAGCAACTGTTAAAATCAGTAATGCTGCAACAATGTAGAAGTGAAAAGTAGGGCATAATGACACTTCATAGTTACTCGGCTGTTTTTCAGCTTGAGAGAGATCAATCTATTTTTATGTATTAACATATGTTACGCATGAGGTAAAAGATTCCTGTAAAAACTGTACTGGCATCCCTATCCCTGGAGAGGCTTCGCCTAGCAGCTGATAAGGGCAGAGAGACCCTCCATGATCGTCAGTGGGGCAAATGCCCACCAAGAACGCCCAAACGCCTGTGAAATCAAGCTGCGGGAGGAACCTTAGCAGATGAAAACAGTTATCTGGAACACAACCCGAGCCATTTTGCATTGGAAATCCCAGAGGGAGCAGGGGATTGCTTGTAGGGTCCATTCGGCCCCCCTCACACTGCCCCTCTCCCCCTTCCTGTGGTCCTGATAAAAACAGGGCAGAGAGACAAACTCCCCTTTAATGTCTTTATTGAGATCAGCTTGGGGTGGGGGCTCGATGGGTTGCACACACACCCCCGCTCTGCCCAGGAGCAACTTGGAGGAGAAGGTGACACTGGAGAGCAGGCAGAGCCGGGACTTCGTCCTCATGGGAGCACCAAGAGGCAATTTGTCTCCAGAGTCCAGAGGGGTATTAGGTGCTGTTCCTCAGTGAGAGGCACAACTGATTAGCTTTAGGGAGGGGATAGTCTTACTTGTGCATTGTCCATCCATGTCCTTTTGGCCACTCAATTCAGCACAGTTTCCTGGCTTCGAGTGGACTTTTCTCCAATTTTCCCTCCCAGCATGCACTGGGCTCTCTTCTTTGCATAGCCAGCATGTTCTTCCTCCTCCAAGTCCCGGTTGCCATGTTAGGGAATCAGCGAGGCTCAGCAATGACCCAATAAGAGATAACAGATTACAGAATCAACAATAACTGGGGAGGGTATTGTGCTTAAAACATCTGTTAACAAGGGGAATGAACAGTCAACAAGGGATCTTAACTTAACGATGGCCTTAATTAACAGTGGTCCCCTTAACTTCGGGCTGGCCTGTTCATAACAGTCCTGCTTCAATGTTCCTGTAAACCAGCTAATCACTGGGGCACGACCGGTGCCTCCCTGACAGGGCGGGTGCCGCTGCAGCCAGCCGTCCCCTCTGTGCTTCCCGGGCACAGCCGCCACCACCCCCCTGCTCCAGGCTGCCGTAGCACTGCAGCAGTGCCCCACAGCGACCAGCCCACCGCCGCCGCCTGTACTCATTGGATCGTGCCTACAGCCTCCGCACCTCCACGCTGGGAACCTGCAGCTGTTCCAGGACTGCTCCCATGGCCACGACGATGGATGGAACAAACAGCCACTACTGCTTTGAAATTGCGCCCAGGCCGCCATGAGAGCTACACAAACGCACCGCAGTTCGCAGCACATGCGCTCCGCCTGCTAAACTGATGACAAAAAAGAGCTGGGGTTCTTGGGGTAACGCTCTACCCTGTCTTCTGTTTCTTTCCTCTCTCTCTCTCTTTTTCCTGTCTCTGCTCCTTTTCTTATCCCTGTGTTATAAATGCCAATGCAATAATCCAATTAAAAATATAATTTTTAGTTTATTAAACAGGATTGAATTACAGAATTTCGACAAAACCACCCACAGCGGAGATACTTGATGATTTACCCGGGAATTGTCAAGGGTGAACCAGGACGCAGCATCTGGCCAACTGCTGTCCCCCCTGAGTTCACAAATTGGCCTTGTTCGGGGCTTAGTTTCTATACACTTTATTCCAGCTCTGGCAAGAATTTCCTCATAGTCCTTTTGTTTCCAAGCTAGTTATTCAAATTCATAGTCATCTCCGGCTTAGCTGAAAAGCGTTTCTCCTCTGCTGCGAGGTGTCAATTTCTAGTTTCCTGTGAGTGAATAGACACCAAAGTTCATGAATGGTAAAAGTTCATCTCCGGAGATGTTGATGATGATGGTCTTCTAATGGTGGTGTTCCGATGCTCGGATGAGGGTGTTGGCTGAAGATAATGATCTGATGACTCTGTCATCCAGGGAGGAGAAGATTGATAGCTTATCTTAGTGTGTCCTCTCCTGATGCCAAGGAGACGGCTGGTTTTCCCATAAATCCTTTGTCTCCTTTCTAAATGTTAAATTCCAGGGTGGTGCCTGCTTTTTGTCTTAGCAAATTTTCAAGGCAGACTGAAACTTATATTCTTATATATATGCAGTGATTTTCTTAATTTTAGTATGTCATAACCCATAAGAACATGAATTGACCTCCCATATTTTTCACACCTGTTTAGTAGGACCACTTACCCCCTCCCCCTTTTTTATCAATAAACAGTTCAGATACAATAGTGCCGTTTTTACGCTTTATTTTCGTCCAAAAAAAATCTACTAAAAGAATCCTCCCTGACTCCTGCTGTTATAGGGGAATGGGACACAAGTGTGGATATTTGTTTGGGGAGAGGGAGAAAAAGTCTTTTGGGTTTATTTTGTGTTTTGTTTGCTTCTTTAGTGGGCCATATAAAAGGAGTGAGACTTCCTACAGATATTTTCCATCTCTGACTTCATCCTGATTTGCATGAAAAGGCTGGTTTTTTACCATATCAAAAATACACTTTTTGAGTACTGAGACCTGCTTATTATTTCTCCTTATTTTTCACTGAAGTGCACAACTGGTTTGTTATGCCAGTTTCAAAATGGTGTCTTGTAAGCAAATGTTTCTTTTTCAATTAGACAGTCCTCCTACCTGGTCTATCATGTTTGCACTCTGAAGCTCTGATGCATTTCTTTTCATCCTTAGAATATAAAAAGATCTGTCCACAGTGAAATTTAATTCTACCATATTGGACAAATGTGCTGGTGTCGGAAGCAGAGGTATGCTATTTTTCATTAGAAAATACAAATAAGAACAAAAAATCTACTAAAAAGCAAATAAGAACAGATGATTTGCTTGGAAAAATACGCATTTTTAAACCTAATTTTAAAAACTTGCAAGCCTCAAGTTTCTCTGCCTATAACTCCCTGGGCGAAAACTTTAATTTTATATTTGTATTACTTAAATAGCATAATTTAAAAGTACATCTTATGTTGATTTATGTATTTATTTTTAAAAACAAAACCAAAACCAACAGCTCCAATTGGTCTGCAGTTCCTCAAATGGATGTGTTCATATTCTAAAACATTACTCACTTAAGAGATCAGCCACAAACACTTGGCAGGAATCACTTGCTTGAAGGGGTCTCCTTAATTCCTTTTTTGGCCCTTTCTTATCTCAGTGCTATAGAGAGCAGGTAACTACTACACTTGCCAGGATCATTATCTCCTGCTACAGGCTCCAATAACTGAATGCTGACATGAATCAGGATCTCACTTTTCTCCTCTTATTCTGTAGTGTAGAAGTCACACAAGGGATTAGTCACTTGGGATTTACTAGGTGGATAGGTAAATAAGCACAAAAAAAATACAACTTGAAAGTTTCAAAATATTAAATCAGAAGGATTTTCCTTATGAAGAGCAAAGTTAATTACATCTTTGACCTCACTGTTGTGTCTGTATTGTACTTTGGAATAGACAGTACTTTGTCTGACTCCCTTAGTTGCTTTAACACCTATTTCGCGCTTAGCTACTACCATGAAATACTACTTGGTTGGTGTAAATTGATAAGGCAGCCTGAAATTAAAGGATATTTTTATTAGGATATAGTAATTTGAGTTATACTGTTGTTTTATCTTTATCATATATCTCACATGGCAGATATGACATGACAATTCTTTACTGTGGAGGTGGTGAGGCACTGGTATACGTGGCCCAGAGAAGTTGTAGATGCCACATCCTTGGAAGTGTTCAATGCCAAGTTAGGTGAAGTTCTGACCAACATGGTGGAAAGTGTCCCTGTCCATGGCAGGGGGGTTGGAATTAGCAGATCTTTAAGGTCTCTTCCAACCCAAACCCTTCTATTAGTCCATGGTTTTATAATTTTGACTAAAATAAATAGTTGTGTGCAGCTACTGGGTCAAGTCTTGAAAATTAAGAACACATGCTCATATTAACTTGCTTATATTAATATTAAAAGTGGAGGATGCCTTAGGGAAAAAAAGAATTTGTTTTTAAATAATCCTAATTTCAGGTCTTGACAGTTATTTTGACAACTAGTAACATCACCAACTCTGAAAACATTGGGAAAGATCCATGCATCCTCTTCTTCTGGCAATTAATCAATGTTGAATTGACACTAAAATTTTGAGGTCCAGGTCTATGGGTATTTTCCATGGAATACTGGTCATAAGCACCCTTGCCGATATCTCTTAATTTAAAACCTTTAAAACTGTGAAACACTGATATTGATGCAGTGTGCCACTGCACCACTCAGCTCTTCAGGTCTGAATATGAAAGTCAATAAAAAAATCACTGCATGTTGTAGCACAAAATAGCCAGAGAGCATTGAAAGACTCTGTTACACTCCAGTGAAAAACACAAGCACATTAGATATTGCACTTTGTGCCTACACTAAGATAAAAAGCTGTATCTCAGAAAATAAACATTATTTCTAGACTTTATTAAAACCGTGGCTTAAATGGGCAAAGAAGTCTTTTCAAGTTCCAGATAATTCTTCCAAAGTTCTTTGAGAAGTGTTCTAAGAAAACATCACTAAGTGAAAATCAGTGTTTTAGAAGGCAGTTTTGCTTTCATCACATCAGAAAAATGTCACATTCTGTTCCCTCTTTGGTTCTTGCAATACAATTGAGAAACTAATAAAAGGAAAGAGGAAAGGAGAATAAATGTCTGTGATCATACTGCAAAATAATTCTAGGTCAAAAAGTGTCAAAATTGTTTAAAATTTGTGCTGACATTTTTGTAGTATGAAGGAGTGAGTAGGATGTAATGAATCCATAAAATGCAGACCAGCTAAGAATCATTTCCCTTTGAACCACTTGTGCAACTGCCAGATTTCACTATTAAACAGAAGGGAAAGAGAATAATTTCTTTAACTTTGAGGCATAAGGTATTTTCCTCAAAAAAAATAGTAAGCAGGAGAACATTTTAGGCATGTGTTTTGAGCTGTATATTTTGCTAATTACCCCTGCCTTGCTCAGTTAGAATGATCAGCAGGAATGGGTGAATATTTTGTTAGCTTTGAGAACCCCACTAGCGGCTTTTTCTTTTCCTTCTGTTATCAGCACATCTTTTTATTCCAACACCTCCCAGATTCTCCTTCATCCCTCTGTATTCTAGTCTCTGACTCTTTTTTTGTCTGACTAATTAATTTTGAATAACTCAACTTTGCAAAATTTTGTTAATAAGTTTGAATTCATTAGAATCCATTAAAAATAAAACCTTTGGAGATTTCTGGTAGGATATAATGCTGTTCTTCTGGAGCAAAGACATGGCTAGTTAAAGCATGCACTTTTCTCAGGATGGGACACTCTTAATTGAGTAAAGTTGAATATTTAATGTTGATAGCTTTAAAATTATTTCTAATTCAAATGAATTTCAAAGACAATTTAATATTTTTTAATAATTTCCTCTGAAGTCAGATTGGTTTTTTTTCTTCCTTATGACTACTAGCAGTGATTGGTAATAAACTTAAATGAGAAAATTTGTGGAAAACTGAGCCAAACAAATTTTCTGGAACTTACAATGTCTATGACAAAATGTAAAAATATAGTAGGCATTAATTTTACTAGTAGTTCTGATATTTTTCTAGTATTGATCCAAAATGAGAAGAAAGAAAATTATGTATTTAGTCTTCACAATTGCTGCAAAACAGTCTTTTCTCCTCCTCTTTGTGGTTTGTGGGGTTTTTTGTGGTTTTTTGTTGTTGTTTTGGTAAGTGGTCAATTAAAATCTCCACTCACTACTTTACCAAGTCATGACTGTCACTGTGCCAATTCATGCAAATGATAACTGCTGTTCCATTTGCTGGCTGTACATCAGTAAAAGTTAAGATTGTTACACTGAGGTAGCATACAGCTTTTTAGTAAATCAGCGCTTTTGAACCTAAAAAGGCCACCTCTCCCCCCCCTTTAAAGTGTAGGTCACTTTATTGTTGAATTATTATTGAAAATTATTAATATTTTATTCAAAATTATCAGAAGAAGTGACTTAATAAAGTCAGGTTATATTGTCACCAGATATTGTGCAGTGCAAAAGTACAACTGGATTTAAATGGGAAAATTTAAAGCAGATACAAGCTTTTAAAAGCAAGGTTCTAAATTCTACTTAATGGATGACAGAGTGTTCTAAATGGCTGCTCTAGAATTGAGCTCTCTCCTAAACATCTGCTAGTGGTAACCTTCAGAGTGCAGTTGGACAGGCAGAAGGATATTGGGGCTGTGCCCACATTCTTTTCCCAGTGTGGTGCAGTAGAAGTGGATCTGCAAACCGAAGCAGCTGATGCTGTGTTGCCTAAATGTAACCTGTCAGAATTATCAAGGATATATGATTGTTATAAATGCATATTATAAAGTTGGCTTTTTGTAAATATTAAAATGAATGCTGTATGTATAACGTGCGAAGCTTTTACTGGATTTTCTTTTATTATTAATAGAGTTTAGAAATGTGATGAATGTATATTTCTTTTTGAGTTGTAACATAGTGTTAAAAGACTTATAACATTTAAAACTAGTCAAACCAGAAGGTAGGTGGGTGATCCTCCTGCATTCCGGAATTAAGCAGATGAAGATAGTGGTGAACCAAAAGCTACAAGAAGGAATTTATTGATCTCCTGGTATCAGAAGAATGAGACATAGGATGACAAAAAGGCCCCAACAAGAACTTTTATCTACAAGGAGTAAGAAAATTTTAATTTGGTAAACTGGGACTGGTTGGGGGGGACTCAAAACCAAGAGAACATCTGAACTCAGAGGAATACTTGAATAATGCATTAGGGTCTATTGAATATTCAAAGTACTGATCCTTAAAAACAAGGGATCTGAAGGGGTGAGGTGTCGCTGTTTGCCACACTGAAAAGACCACACAGACACTGGGAAATTGAGAGAGAGAGACAGCAGGACAGAGAAAACCTGCCCTTTGTTTATTACATGCTATTATATACTTTCAGAAAGGTGACCATGGATTGGAGGGTGGTATTCCCACCCCATCCACAACTGGCCAAAGGGACTGTCAGACAACCTCTCTTCTCTTGGAGAAGAATGTGAAAACAATGGCAGTATTTACAAAACACGATCTCCTGTTTACATGAAAGAGTGTGAGAAAGTGAAAACTTCTACTTTAATATGAAAGCTCAGAAAACTAGGAAATCTCATGGTGACAGTGAGGTATGCTCTCTGGTGGCTTGCCAGGCAAACTCGAGGCCCCTCCTCCCAGCCCATCCGGGAAAAGAACTTCTTTGGATAAAAGTGGAAAAAACCTATTTATTTAACAACAAAATGCCCACAAGCATAAAGAAAGAATAATATGAAACCATAACACTTCTCGCTGCTCTGAACAGAGATAGTAAACCTGAGAAAATCCCTGCTGTGGGTGGCTCAGCTCACTCAGTTCTTTATCAGTCTCAGTCCCTCTGGAGGTCTAGGCCAGGTGGGCCACAGGTGCAAGCCCTTGGTGCTTCTCTGGGGTTTTCAGTCCAGAGCAGATTTAAAGAGTCCTAAGGAAAAAAAAAACCAAAACCCAGTCCTGGGAACTTCTCTGCCCTAGCTAGTTAAAACTAACTAAAAAGCAAAAAAAAAGATCTCTGTCACAGGCACTGGTCTGTGCTTCAGACAAACACAGTCCGGAGAGAGAGGAATGTGCAGGAGAAGAGCTGTTTTCAAAACAAACTTGGCGCTTCTTTTTCTGCTTTGCTCTCAGAGCCAATGTTAAAGGCACAGAACTCAATATACAGCACAAACAAAACAGACAATTGGGGATACAAGCATCATAAAGTCATCCTAGGACAGCCACAGTATAGTTGAGGCCAAAATGTTGAGAGGATCTTCATGGCTGGGGGCAGAGCACATGAACTACTGCTTCCTGAAACAAAAGGGCAGAATGGTTTCAGGGAACTACAGACACTATGCCCTAGTGCAAAGCCATCTGGTCAGGCTGATTGATTCAGTGAACCTGAGACTGAAATCAGATGCACCCATGACATCCAGTATAAAATCAGAAAATATGAGTCTTTATATATCTGTGCCCACATTCCACACAAAACTCTATATTTTACTTTTTCCTCTTACAACTGCCCCCTTACTTTAGGCACATGTTCCAATTTAATCACTTTCTGTGCTGAGCTGTTATGCTGAAAGATATCTTATTTGGGAAATCCTATTCAGTATGTGTAGGCACACATTTTGTTGTGATTGGGAATGATGCTGCAGCTGAGCCTCATCCCTAACAGGATACAACTGTGTAGGACAGGTGAACAATATTGAAGGTAAAGAAACATGGAATGCTGAGGTGTACCTGACCAATCCCAGAAGGGTAGAGAGGGCACACAGGTGCAATGCATGGAAGATGGAGAGTATAAAAGGTTATACTGGTGTACAAAAAGGGGCTGATGTTTGAAGCCTTCTTTAGTGGCAGTTGTACTCTGTCAAGTATGCTATTTAACTCATTGTTTCTTTTGAATATTTGCTCACAAAACTTAGGGGGGAAAATGTATACTTTCAGCATTATTAATGCTTTTTTTTAATGCTTATTCAACTGAGTCATAGACATTTTTTCTCAATATTCTTTCCTCTTTTTTTCTTCATGCCTTTTCTTGTTCCTCCTTGCTCTTATTGCTCTCCTCTTTCCATTCCTTTGAAATTTATGTTATTTTTCTACCTTTTATGTGTTTATTTTTTGCATCCACACATTTTTGCAATTTCTTGAATTTGTATGAAGAATCTATTCAAAGAAAGAAAGAAAAAATGGAAGAAGCCATTAAGCACTTTCTGGACATTTCTTTCTCTGCTCTCTATCATGTGATTATGAAGACCCTTTTTTCCTCAGTTTTGTATTGTCTGTGAAATGGTTTGTTTGATGGTATTTACCCCCTCACCCCTCCATGACAGGCCAAATGGAGAAGTGTAAATTCATTACTAGCAAACATAGGAGTTGTGGAGCCACAGTATAAAGTTTCCTGTACTATAATACTCTGCTTAAAAAAGCAGTATTCTTATGTGTCTCGGGGAAAGGGATCTGGAGTCCAGGAGGGGAGCTGAGCCTGGGGAAGGAGAAGGGATGTGTTTTCCCTGAATGAGTAAATGTTTGCTTCTTTCGTTATTGCTTTTGTTTCCTCATACCCAAAAGAATAATTTACTATTTGTTTTATATGGCAAGTTAATATTCCCAAGTTAAGTGTGTTTTGCCTGTGACAGTACCCATTAAGATATCTTTCTGTTTGTATCTCAACACAAGAGTTTTCTCACTTTCATGTTTCCTCATGTTCCTCCTCATCCTGAGGAGGAGGGGATGGGCAGTGAGCGACTGTGTGGGACCATGGCTGCCAGCTGGGACCAACCATCATGTCATGCAATGAAAGCTTTAACATTCCCAGAAATGACATAACTGATTACTGAGCACCTGCATTTTCAGGTCTTATGCCATGAAGAATGATTTTTTTTTCTTTTTGCTTTCTTAATGTGTTTTCTAATCACACATATACACTATTATCTAGAAAATTTAAATCTGTTCTGCATTTCTCAGCTAGTGCTCCTGTAGTTGTATTGTCTGCTTTTTTGAAAAGATGCTCTCTAGTTTCACAGAAACATTTAAAAGAAAAAAAGAAAGATCTTATACTGATGAAATATCCGTTGCCACTCTATACCTTTACTTTGGTTGTCTGTATCTCAATTAGCATGTTATGTGGCAGATGATTTAAGATACACAGATGTGCAGTAAGTAATTATAAATGATTAAAGTAGATGAGAGCACAATTCATAAGGGTCATACAGAGCTGGGAGAAACAATCTCCAGCTTCTTGTGAGAAATTCTTTTTTTCATGATGGTTATTAAGGTTTTCCTGCCTTCCAAAGCTTCTGTCTCCTAGTTTATAATAAACAGTGTTGTTGGTGGAGGGTTAAAAAAATATAATTTCTAGATTGAGTAATGTGTAGGGGGAGGAAAGTAGAGAACGTACAACTGGAACTTGACGCAGCTAGCTGGGAACAAGCGTCAGCTTTTGTAAACAGCTCCATGCTATTGTTTTAACCAAATCAAGTGTGGATCAGGGTAGAAGCGTAGGTGTGATTTAAGATAGTAACTAAGAAATAGGATAATCAGTATCTAGGGGTGGGGGTTAGTTAACATGTGTATAATTTAAACTATAAAAATCACGAATCAACTCTGTATCCTTCGGACATCAGATTTGTGTGTATCATCACCCCGGTGTCCCGCGCGCTGGAATAAAGAACCGCATATGATCGCCTCTGTGTGGTTATATGTTTCCCTACGCTAACATTTTTGGCGACCCAGGACGGGACCTTGTGGGCGCAGCCAGGACCCCGCGACCCGATCACGCTCCAGCCGGCACCGGGTGATTTCTCGGGGAGCCCATCGGAGCCGCGACCCTCGCCGCTCACAACGACCCCTGGTGAGAGGTAAGGTTCTTTATTCTCTGGTCTGGGGGCCTGCCATTAAGACGCAGCGAAAGCTACGCTTGGTTGGGCAAAAGGAATTCCTGGTGGTATTGCCTAGGCAGCCGTCCGTCAGACATCGCGAAAGCGTTGCAGGTTCGGCATCTGTGGTTTTTATGTATCTGTAATATGGAGAAACTAAAAGGGTTAAAAGAGGTTTTGGGCAGCAATAATGCCTCTATACCAAGTTCTTCTCCGTTGGGTTGTTTGTTGGCACATTGGAAAGAGGGGAACTTCGGTCAGGAATTACGAAAAGATAAGTTGATTGAATATTGTAATGTTCACTGGCCAAAATACGCTTTGCCTGAAAATCAGAGGTGGCCGAAAAACGGGTCTTTTGATGTGAAGGTTATTATGCAACTTAGATCGCTTTGTACACAAGATGGAAGGGTAGAACAATTACCATATATTGACTTATTTCTGTGCTTGCTTGAGAAACCGGTTTTGTGGCTTGACAAAATGAAAGCAATGAAGCTTGAGAATAATAAGTGTCTGGCTTGCGTCCAAAATAAGCATTGTATGGAACATGCAGTTTTAAGTGAAATTTTAGGGGGAAAAAGAGACGAACTGGAATTGGAATTATTGGTATCTCCCATGGCTCCCGGAACCACCACGGCCCCCTCAACACCAAGTTCTACCCCGCTCACCCTGACCCCACCTGATTCTCTTACACCCCCCTCGCTCGCGCCAGCACAATATGTTTCACCCCCACCTTTGTCTGCTGAAGGTAATTATCCTCCTCTGCCTGTGCCAGCCGCTCCTCCGCTTGCCCCTCCTCCGCCTGCCCAGGTGCCCGCCCCTCCTCCGCCTGCTCAGAGAACCCCCCCTTCTCCACATACACCTGCTCAAAGCTATCCTGCTCCCCCGCCCACACCCGCTGAAAGATTTATCCCCCCTCTAACACCAGCTCAAGGGTACCCTCCGCTCCCACCTACACCTCCTTCACCAGCTTCTGGCCCGTCTGCCCCCCTGTACCCTCCCCTCCCCGATTCACCTGTCCAGGATGTGATTGTGAGGCAGAAGCAAAGGGGGAATGTGAAAAAGACAGATAGAATGGGAAGTAGTGACAGTGAAGCAAATGAACTAGATGCCCCAGTAGCTCACCGAACACGAGGAAAACTGGCCCTGGAGTGGCCTCAGGCAGGAAAGGGTATATTAAAATCAGGCAAACAAAAGAGAACGATTATTGCACCACTAAGGCAAGGGGTGGGAACTAATGGACCCGTCTTTGTAAAGGTACCCTTTTCACCTGCTGATTTAGTTATATGGAAACAATCAGCCGGAACGTATAGAGAAAACCCAGATAAGGTAGCTCGTGTGGTTAAGATGATAATGAAAACTTGGAACCCTGATTGGGAAGATATTCATGTCATATTAGACACTCTGATGGATGAGACAGAGAGAGATATGGTTCTTCGAGCAGCGAGAGAAAGAGCTAGAGAAGACATACGAAATGGTTTGGTGACAGGGACACTGGATTATAATTTTCCCACTGCAGACCCAGAGTGGGATGCTAATGACCCCTCTGGAGTGGATATGTTAAGGCTAAAGAGATATCAGGAGTGGATTTCAGTTGGTGTTCAACAGGCAATACCTAAGAGTATGAACTGGTCTAAGTTGTATGAAATTCGACAGGAAAAGAAAGAATCTCCCACTGCCTTTCTAGAAAGACTTAAGGAAGCAGCTAGAAGATATACTGATCTTCAAGTAGACAGTGAGCAAGGAAGAACTCAGCTTGCCTTTATTTTTCTGGGTCAGGCACAGGAAGATATTAGGAAAAAGCTACAGAAACTGGAAGGTGAAGAGTTAAGAAACTTGGATAAACTCCTAGAGGTTGCCTGGAAAGTTTATAATAACAGGGACAGAGAAATTATCAAGAAACAGGGGCAAAGCCTTTTGGCAGTCTTACAGAGACAGGGGCGGGGACGTGGTAGAGGTGGTCGTGGCATTAATAGAGGTGGCTTTGGCAGAGGTTCTGGTCATGGTAGATTAGGTCTGAATCAGTGTGCATATTGTCGGATGGAGGGACACTGGAAAAGGGAGTGTCCAAACCGGTTTAGCCAGAATGGTCAGCCTCAGTTAGACAGTATGTTTAATCAAAGTGGTGAGCATCAGCTGGATGGTGTAGCCAGGGTCATGGTTTTACATGAGAGGGAGCCAGGATCAAGAGAGCCCATGGTGACTTTGCATTTAGAAGGAAAAGACGTAGATTTTCTCATTGACACGGGGGCCACACATTCTGTACTAAATTATCTTGAGGGGCAAATCGGGAACAAGTCAGCAGCAGTCATTGGAGCCACAGGGAAGGAGGAGGTACGGCCATTCTTGCAACCCCTAGAATTGAGCTTTGAAGATAAGATCTTGACCCATGAATTCTTATACATGCCAGACTGCCCAACTCCGCTCTTAGGGCGCGATCTACTGGCAGCACTGGAGGCAGTAATTACTTTTGAGAATGGTGAACTCGTAATGAAAATTCCGGAGTCTAAGACAGGAAAGATTTTGATGATAAAAGAAAAACCAATTTCTAATATTCCTAAAGAAGTAGAAGATGCAGTAATTCCCTCTGTCTGGGAAACAGATGTACCTGGAAAATCTAAATTGGCACAACCGGTACATGTAGAGTTAAAAGAAGGAGCAAAGGCTGTATGAATCAAACAATACCCTATAAAACCAGAAGCACGACAGGGAATAGCAAAGACCATTGATAAATTTTTAAAATATCGAATTCTAGAGGAATGTAAATCGGAATACAACACCCCAATTTTCCCAGTGAAGAAACCCAATGGTGAGTATAGACTTGTACAGGATTTAAGAGGTATAAATGAAATAACAAAAGACATTCATCCAGTGGTTGCCAATCCCTATACATTGTTAGCATCCGTAAAAGAGATATATAAATGGTTTACTGTAATTGACTTAAAAGATGCTTTCTTCTGTATACCCCTTGACCAAGAAAGTAGGAAACTATTTGCCTTTGAGTGGGAACATCCAGAAAGTGGAAGAAAAACTCAGCTCACCTGGACTCGATTACCGATGGGGTACAAGGGGTCCCCCACTCTCTTTGGAAGTCAACTGGCAAAAGAACTGGAAATCTGGACCAGAGAAGGGCAAGTACCAAGAGACCAATATTTATTACTCCAGTATGTAGATGACATTTTGATTGCAACAGAGGAAGAAATGACCTGCATAAAGGTAACCATTGAGATCTTAAATTCATTAGGAATGGGAGGGTATAAGGTATCCAGAGAAAAAGCACAAATTGCCCAACAGACTGTGATTTACCTGGGATGTGAAATCTCACAAGGGCAGAGAAAACTGGGTACTAATCGTATTCAAGCTATCTGTGCTATTCCAGAGCCCCAGAATCTACACGAGCTGCGGATCTTCCTCGGAATGACAGGGTGGTGTCGCCTGTGGATCATGGACTATGGACTGATTGCAAAACCCTTGTACGAGGCTCAGAAGACGCAGCCGTTCACCTGGGGCAAACCACAGAAAGAGGCCTTCCAGAAATTAAAGGAAGCACTGACAACTGCTCCTGCTTTGGGGTTACCTGATCTGTCTAAAGACTTTCAGCTGTACGTGCATGAAAGGCAGCGACTGGCACTGGGAGTCCTGACCCAACGACTGGGAAGCTGGAAAAGGCCGGTGGGTTACTTTTCCAAACAACTCGACAACGTAAGTGCCGGATGGCCTTCATGTCTGCGGGCAGTGGCAGCTACCGTGCTGCTGATACAGGAAGCCAGGAAGCTCACAATGGGAAGACACATAGATGTCTATGTGCCACACATGGTAACTACAGTCCTGGAACAAAAGGGGGGCCATTGGCTCTCTCCAAGCCGGATGATGAAGTTTCAGGTAACCCTGGCTGAGCAGGATGATGTTGCACTAAAAACAACTAACCTCTTGAATCCAGCTCTATTTCTAGGTGCCACAGCTGAGGAAGGTCCATTAGAGCATGACTGTCTAGAAGTCATCGAGCACACTTATTCAGCAAGAACAGATCTGAAGGATGTCCCCCTGGAGCAACCAGAGTGGGAACTCTTTACAGATGGAAGCAGCTTCATGGAGAACGGAGCCAGATACGCGGGATATGCGGTAACTACAATTGATGTAGTAATAGAGGCAAAATCACTACCACCTAACACGTCTGCACAAAGGGCAGAACTAATCGCATTAACCAGAGCACTCGAGCTGAGTGAAGGGAAGACAGTGAATATTTGGACTGATTCCAAATATGCCTTTGGAGTAGTGCATGTACACGGAGCTTTATGGAAAGAAAGAGGACTGCTGCCCTCCCAAGGGACAAATATTAAACATCAAGATGCAGTCCTACAATTGATAGATGCAGTACAAAAACCTGAACAAGTAGCAATCATGCACTGCAAGGCACATCAATCAGGCAACTCCAAAATTTGTGAAGGAAATCGAAAAGCAGATTGGGCAGCCCGTCAGGTAGCGCGAGAGGTGCAGAAAACAATGGCGTTGATACCATCAAGACTTAATATCTCTCAATTTAATTTGCCTCCGAAGCCAAACTATACAATCGAAGATGACAGACTAGCACAACTGCTGAAGGCACAGAAGAACGCAGAAGGGTGGTATGTAACCGCACAAGGGCAAATAGTGGTACCTCCTTTGGTAATGAGAGAAATTTTACAGGTAAAACATAATGAGTGTCACTGGGATGCAGAGGCGTTGGTAAAGTGGCTAAGACAATACCTAATCTCAGTACGGATGCAAACAATGGCCAAGTCAGTAATGTCTAAATGTGAAATCTGTCTGAAAAACAATCCCGTAGCTAGACGACAGGCACAGTTAGGCAGAATTCGGATAGGAATAGAACCAGGAGACTATTGGCAAGTGGATTTTGCAGAACTGCCAAAAACTCGGGGATACAAATACCTGTTAGTAGGGGTTGACACGTTTTCTGGATGGCCAGAAGCCCTTCCCTGTCGCACAAACCAAGCAAAGGAAACAGTTAAGTGGTTATTACAGGAGATCATTCCCAGGTTTGGGGTGCCCCTAGGGATATCATCAGACAGAGGCCCACACTTCATAGCCACGGTGGTACAAGAGGTAAGCAAGTTATTGGGATTATCTTGGGACCTCCACACACCATGGAGACCCCAGTCAAGTGGGCAAGTAGAAAGAATGAACCAGACACTGAAGAGGCAGATCAGTAAAATATGCCAGGAAGCCAAACTGCAGTGGCCACAGGCTTTGCCGATCGCATTGCTGAGGGTTCGGATAAAGCCTAGGAGTGGGATGTCAGTTAGTCCTTATGAAATATTGTATGGGAAACCATATGAATCTCCTAACCCCAATCCAAATGTTCATGTCACAGGGAAACAAGATGTGTATAATTATGTTCTGTCCCTCGGGAGAACTCTAGCTCGACTTCGAAGTGTTCTCGTGTGGAACAGACCACTGGCCCTGGAGAATCCAGTCCACAATATCGAACCAGGAGATGAGGTATACATCAAAACCTGGAACGAAGAACCACTAAAAGAGAAGTGGACTGGTCCCCATCAGGTACTGCTAACCACCTTTACAGCAGTCAAAGTGGCTGGAGTGGAACCCTGGATACACTACACACGTGTGAAGAAGGTCCCTCGTGGAGTCCAGTCGTGGGCTGTAGAAACTTTTGGACCAACAAAGCTGAGGCTGAAACGTCTGTAACTGTTCAAATGGTATTGGTAACTGTGCTCATGCTCTTCCTGTGGGTAATGTTAATTTCATGGATACTAATGTCACCAGTAGGGATTGCTGTTACTTTGGGATATGGGATACAGAAGGGTCAACTAACAACTCTTCATTCTAGAATGAAGAGAGAGATACAGGCAAAAACACAAGTAATAGAAATTTCTAATGAAATTCGGGCTGAGAATGTAATGATTGGATTGGTCAGAGACTTTGCCAAAATGCATAATACCAGCAGAATAACGGCCTGCCTGCCAATACCAAAGGCAGCAGGGGACCCAGTAAGCTGGGGAATAATAACATCAAAATTACCTGAAATAGGAGGGAACAAAACAATTAACTGTAAACAAGTACCAGAGTCAAGGGTGGTGGTCAGAGAATACTGGAAGATAACAGAGGATTCCTATATGCAACCCATGAGAAAGTCAGAGTGCATTCTTAGTAATGGCAAATTGGGACAAATCATAGAGTGGTGGGTTAAGGACCAAGACCTTGCAAAATGGCAATGTTGGTTTCTACGCTATCAAAAGATCAGGGACAACGCTACAGAAAGTGTTGTAGTGTGGAAATGTGAAGAGAAGGATTGGAAAGGACTGGAACCTTGGGACAGTGCATGGTCTGTGAGCATCCTCCAGAAATTCCAATATATGGAAAGCACACCCTGGTGCATTAAATGGAAAGGCTCTGAAAATGAGACAGATCCCACAGTGACAAATACTGATACTAGCAGTCAGAAAGAGGCAAATAAGGTAAGTTGGTGGGTATGTAAGAAAATTTATGATTGCACCTCTGACAATCTAGAAATGAAACAGTGGTCACCATTGGCAATAGCCTTACGAATTGGTTGTGCCTGCAGGAAAATTAAACACAAACAAGGCAAAATAGATTCTAAGATTATAGTAGGATGTAGCAGGAGTACAATTCGAAGTCCAGGACCATTTGTATGGGCAATGAGTGATGGCACATGGACAACACACTTGCCTATGGATGGGGAGGTAAGAGAAATCACCCTGGGCCTTCCCACTTTATGTCCAATTTGGAAGAAATCCCCATTTAACAGGAGCAGTGAAGCCTTACAAATAAAAGCAAAGCGAGACGTCTCAGAAGACAAGAACCCAGATGACACTTGGAAGGAACCCTCTAGTGGAGTAAAGATTGGGTAGGCCCTAGAATCCTTGTTTGGTCCCATTGCAAATTATCGAAATAGAGAAATGCTATATAGACTCACAGGTCAGGTAGACAGATTAGCAAGAATCACACGAGAGGGATTTAGGGAACTCAATGTGCAATTACAGGCCACCACCAAAATGACCCTGCAAAATCGTTTGGCTTTAGATATGTTGCTTTTGAAAGAGCACGGAGTGTGTGAATATTTAAAGGGACAAATCGACCATTGCTGCATCCACATCCCAAATGTAACTGCAGATGTAGAACATGACATCAGTCAGTTAAAACAAATAGAGCATGAGGCACAAAAGGAACAAAAGGATTTAGCTACTAGCTGGTTGGGTAAAATCTTCGAAGGATTAGGATGGAATGTGAGTTCATGGATAAAGTCTATCCTTGAAAATCTGATAATTTTACTGATTATATTTTTAGTAATTTGGTTAGTTTACAGAATCCTGAAGAGAGAGATACAGAAAAAGGCATCTTGGAACAGGACCATAATGAAGGCATTGGCACGGAACCCAGCACCTTCAATCCGCAACAACATCCCGGACAAAGCCTATGACAACAGAGGATTTGAAGATGAACATCCAGTATGAACTCTGAAGCCTAATGGACTGTATTAAGTGAAAGCATTTACACTTAGTATATTAGAGTGAAAATACTTTCAAAGGGGGGAATGTTGGTGGAGGGTTAAAAAAATATAATTTCTAGATTGAGTAATGTGTAGGGGGAGGAAAGTAGAGAACGTACAACTGGAACTTGACGCAGCTAGCTGGGAACAAGCGTCAGCTTTTGTAAACAGCTCCATGCTATTGTTTTAACCAAATCAAGTGTGGATCAGGGTAGAAGCGTAGGTGTGATTTAAGATAGTAACTAAGAAATAGGATAATCAGTATCTAGGGGTGGGGGTTAGTTAACTTGTGTATAATTTAAACTATAAAAATCACGAATCAACTCTGTATCCTTCGGACATCAGATTTGGGTGTATCATCACCCCGGTGTCCCGCGCGCTGGAATAAAGAACCGCATATGATCGCCTCTGTGTGGTTATATGTTTCCCTACGCTAACAGTGTGAACCTATGAATCCAAAACCTCTGGGCTTGAAGAACTTTAATTATTCAAAGATGGTACTAAAGGTCAAAATAGGCAATTTTCAAGCATTTTATAAAATTATGTGTCCAAGCTTTCCCTGACATGAACTGGGACTTGTGGATTAGAGCATATTTTATCAAATGTAAATGAAACATACAGCCCTAAACTGCTTCAGCAGCTTTGAGATTTGTCTTAGGTTGCAATGCAAGATGTAATTAAAAGTATGTATTCTACTACCATCTGTTAAAACCGGGTGGGGTGGTGTTCCTCTGTCTCATCCATCCCTCATAACTCCAGGCAGGGGGTATCTTTCTGTTAATTGGCCAGCTGTTAAAACCAGGTGGGGTAGTGTTCTTTATCTCTTCCATGACCCATCCTCCCTCCGGGGGACATCTTCTGATAATGGGCCATTGATTTTCACTGCATGACTGATAAAATTACATCATCCCATTGTGAGATGCTCCTCCCAGTGGGAGGATCCAAGCACTGCTACCTGGATAAAAATCTGAGATTCAGAATACCAGGGCAGCCAGTTTTCCACTGGATTCCCAGAAGAAGACCGGACCCATCTACACCACCACTGGTCCTTCAGGGGAAAATGACACCCTTCTACAGGATCATTGCTTCAACAGAACCACATCTGTCACTCCAGGAGAACTGCAGCCACCGTTTCATTGGACTGCGAGCAACACACTTACTAACAGGTTGTATTCTGACTCTGTCACTGGGGGTGTTTTTCTGTTTGTTTGTTCAGGGTTTTTTTGCACTACTGCATTTTTTTTTAATTTTCCTAGCAAAGAACTGCTATTCCTGTTCCCATATCTTTGCCTGAGAGCCTCTTAATTTCAAAATTATAATAATTCTGAGGGAGGGGCTTTACATTCTCCATTTCAAGGGAGGCTTCTGCCTTTCTTAGCAGACACCTGTTGTTGCAAACCAAGACAAAATTCCAGGTCATAAGGGACTGATCTTTTATGGAGCTTGGATACTAAGTATTGCTTGTGATAAACAGTCATTAATTTTCATAGGAACCACAGAGAAGTTTTTGTTCTTTTTTCTAGAATGGATTTACAAACAGTTTTCAAATATTTCTTAAACTTGGATTTAAGAATACATGGGTGTTGCTGCAGAGGTTAAGGCCAGGGGTGGCCTTCAAGGGGAAGCACAGCTAAGACATGAGTTTAAGAAGATTTCAACAGGCCTTTGTCTTCCCACACTCCCTTATATTTACTTGGTCTTTCACACAAGGGAATAAGGAATGAGTGTTGTATTCAGATACAGGAAGATGTGATCCCTATATGGTGACAACTAGTAGAGTGATCCAAGAATTTGAATAAATTAATTACCATAACTTTTTCCCTTTCATCTATGATATTCCTTAAGATTTTCCTATGGCAATAACTCATTCAAATAAAAAAACAACACAGCAAATGTTTTTCATGGTAAATGATCATAAGGCAAAACCAATGTCTTTTTCTTCCTGTGAAGTTTGTCTAGATTAGGAGTAAGAATAAAAGAAACCTCCAATTGCTTGTCAGACCTTTCTTCAGGTTCAGAGCAGGAATCAGAAATTTAGTGTATCTCATTAAAAAAGAAATGTCAAGCCTGAGATGAGTTCTGAAGGCACAAAAGGTAAAGATTCCTCTTAAATATCATGGCCCTGCTAGTTCATTAAGTTGGGACTAGAATGGTTAACTAAGTTGTCAGCTGGTACTGAGAAAAAATTACACTGAAACAGCACTTTGATATACTCAGTGGGTGCAAAGATTTAAATACCACGTTTTTGTACCTAATGAGAATTACATATTGAACAAAATATCCCAAAATGTTAGCAGAACATGCTGTTGAGAATTTTTTTTCAGGAGGCAAGTAGAGGGACCAATTAATTTTTCTAATACTATAGAAATGATCTCTGTAGATGGTCTTTAAGGGATATAACAAGAAAATGTGGTGAAAAACATCATTGAAGAATCATCAGTTGCATGATCCAAATTACAAGATGCTTCTGTGAGTTAGGAACTCATTCTCTGTTATTTAATTAATCTCCAATTAGTCTTACTGTGTTTTAGCTCCTTATGTATCCATAATGGCAACAACAGCAGAACTAATTAGTTAAGGTATTTCTGGTCCATAATGTTTTTGATTTAAATAGATTTTTTCACATTATTAATTTCCGTGATGAACTAAATACTTTTATATATAAAACTGTTTTTAGAACTGAAATTTTGATGTTTATTATATTCTACCTGGTTTCTTTTATTTGATCATTTTGTGAAAAGAACAATAACAGTCCATTGATCTATGAAGCATTAAAAGTTAAAGGTAATAAACTGCCTAATATTTTGAAACCATTTTCCTTGCATATTAAATTACATCAAATTATACAATTTTAACACTAACAATAAATATGTTGAACAATATTTGCTACATATTTTTTCAGTTTGTCTATGAGGATATTATGGCAGACAATGTCAAAAACCTTATTGAAGTCAAGATTAACAGCATCCACTTCCTCATCAGCTGAGCTACTTTTTTCATTGAAGAAGATTATTGGTTAGATGAGGTTAGGATGGTTAGGATGATTTCCTCTTCATAAATGTGTACTGACTATACCTAGGCACCTTCTTGTCCTTCCTTCATTTGAGAGTGGTTTGGAGGATTATTTCCTTGTGGTATCAATGTGTGCCTGACTGGCCTGTAGCTCTCTGGATCTTCCATCTTGACATTTTTGAAGGTAGAGCTGACCATTTCTTTTTTCCAGTTGCCATGATCTTTCAAATATGACTGATAGCAGCCTTACAGTGCTAGTGTCCAACTCCAACAGCACTTGTTGGAGCACCCTGATGGACCCGAGGAACTATATATTTAGACTGATTAGGTATTCCTTAACTCGATCTGCCACTGAGAGCAAGTGCTCCTCACTGAAGACTTTCCTTTGGGTGTAAGATTTCTTGTACCTAAGATTTCTGAATGTCTTTACTTACTAGTAAAGACTGAGACAAATAAGGTATTGAACATATTTTCTGGTCTTTTATCACCAATTCCCGTGCCCCATTCAGCAGCGGGGCTGCAGTTTTTCAAATCTTTGTTTTGTTACTGATAAACCTGTAGAAACACTTGTTGACCTGCATATTTCCCTTAGTACATTCTACTTCAAGTTAGCAGACAGTATCCTTGTTTATTCAAACGGGCTTTCTACTACCTTAAGCTTGCTCTACTTGGGGTTGGACCCTCCTTGGGTGTGGAGGAGGTTATCCTGGACCTCTCTTCTCTACAGAACCATATTCTGTGGGGTCTTTTCAAATGTGTCTCTGAATAGGCCAAATCGCATCTGCTCGAATCCAGGGAAATCATTATTTTTGTTTTTTTCCCCTCCTGAATACTACCATCCCAGGTCACTGAAGTAATGGCTGTCAACTCTAACCTTCAATCCCAAGCCACTTCTTTCTAGTGTCTAACTATAAACTCTGGCACTCCAGCTCTCAAGTGTTGCTTAATAACCTGTGCCAGTCCAGAAGCTATCATCAACACTCTCCTGAAACCTCATTGTTTTCTTATGCCCTGATGAGTTTCCCCACCACCAGATATCAAGGTAGTTCAAGTCCTCTATAAGGACAAGAGCCTGCAAATGTAAGACTCCCTCCAGTTATCTGTAGAAGGTCTTATTTGCATCTTCTTCCTGTTTAAGTTGTCAGTAGCACATCAGTCTTGTATTCATTGTCTTGTTCTCTAATCCTGACCTCTCTTTCTCAACTCTCTCATCATTCCCAGGGTGCATTCCCACTGCTCGCTCTCTCACCTAAAGGATTACTTCCTGTAAGTCCTAAAAGACCTAGAAGACACACCCACTGGCATCAGTCGACTCATGATAGCCACCTGTGATGACAGGGGGTTAGTATATCTGTGATATACAAGTCACACAAACATTCTGGTGAGCAATGAATTATCTTTACAGGGTAGAGAAAGACATGTTATTAAACCTTTTTAGTACAAAATGTAGTCTTGGTTACAGGACAGTAGAAAGAACCCATTTCCAAACTCAAAAATGGGACGCATTCAGTGTGGTTATGTGCAGCATTTGTTTTGGGGTGTTTTCCAATATGATGATTGTAAATGTGCATGTCTGCGTCTGAAAATGAGAGTAGGGTCAGGCCCAGCACCTGTGGAAAAGTTCAGTGACACAAAGATCTAGTGGCTTGTGCAATAAATTACTTTGCAATTCAACACAAGCATAGCACATGCAACCATCATCATTTCACACTTCCTCTTGGTTAAACAAGTTCTAATGCTGAAGCACTTTTTATTGTAGTCTTTTTATTAATCAATTCAGTTTCACTCTCCCGTCACAAGGGGTGTAAATTATTTTCTTAACACTTGTTTCCAGTGGTGAATAATTACACCTATTTAATAAAAAGTGAGTATTTTCTTAGTTCACATCTCTGTACTGCTCTGTCTCACTTTTCTACTTGATTTCTGTTATTACTTGTAAGTGCAAGTGACTAATGTGGAAGTTGTACATAATCATACTGGGCTATTATGGATGAATAATGCATAAGTCTAATAAAAATATTTTGCTATCATCTGTGAGTGATTAAAAGTGAATAGCTATTGTAGTTGCCAAAATATGTATCTGTACTACAGTTTGGTAATTACAGTTTTCTACAGGCTTTAAAATTATGCTTGTTTACACTCTAATTGTTGAAATTGTTTTGAAACTGTTTATTGTTTTTCATTAACACGTATTTGAATATACAATATTAAACACAGAGGAGGAAAAAAGAAGGATTTTGTTTCATCAGAACAATAGAAATTAACAGTATCTTTTGATATTTTACAATTAAATTAACAATTGAATGCCCATTCCACAGCTTCAAACAATTATTACACCTGTTTTGCAAGTTCTGACTAATAACAGCAGAAAAAAAATCTTATTTCTCCATTCTTCTCCATTTTAGGCATTTCACTACTGTAAATACATTAACTGATTTAATAGTGGAAATCAGAAGAGATTTAAAGACATTTTCCTGTTATAATAAATGGAATTTTACTGTCCAGTGGCCCAGAACAACCAAAAATCTACTATACAGGAAAATGATTGAGTCTTTTCTCTTTTGCAAAACCCTGAGTGCCTACTGGCGTAGGCACCCACAGTTGTTGTTTTTGGTCCTTGCAGCTGATGCTTGCCCAACTTGCTGTTTACTTTCATGTGTGTTCAAGGGGCATTGCTCCTGAGTGGCCAATCATGGTGAAGTGTTGGTTTGATGGCCAGTCATGTCTTTGTTTTCTCAGAACTGTCTACAAATGTATGTGACTTAATGAAAGGTTTTGCATTTTGCCATGTGAAGATCTTGAAATTCATGTCGTTATTTCAGCCATGCCTAATACAACAGCGACACTCTACTTTTTACAATTACAATCACTGAGGCAGAAAACTTAAAGTTTTACATAATTCAAAAAATATTTCAAATTCCCTTAATTCCCATCACCTATTCTCTAATAGCATGTCTGTGGTTTCATCCAAATCTATGCTCTTAAGCTGTAAAACTTTTAATGTTTAAAATGTCATATAAAATGGTTTCTTGCTCTAAAATGATTTTGCCATAATGAATCTATTATTTTGAGAAAAAAATAATTAAATATTTCATTGTGTGTCTTTGAAGTATGATTCATAATGGTGAAGGGCATGGACTTAGGTGCATGAAATTCTTAACAGTAGCCAAAAATACTGAGAAGAGCCCTATAGACAAAATAGTTACTGCAGAAATTCATATTAGTGGATACACTTGTCAGAAATCCATTTCATTATTATTCATCTACAATACTTGTCAACAGTGAGTTGAAAATTATCAAGTTTCTGACTTTGTTTTTACTATCTCTTTTACAAAACCTTCCATGCAAGTTACAGTAGGGAAGTACTGTACTTACTGCCCTTTAGAATACAATATACACTAATATCTAAAACAAAAAAAAACCCAAAAAAACCAAAAAAAACCCAAAAAAACAAAAAACAAAACAAAACCCAAAAAAAACCCCAAAAAAAGTGAATGATTTTGTTTCAATAAAACAAAGGGAATTAACTTGGCAGTAGTTACAGATGCAGTCTGTTTACTGATACACTATTTAGATTTTAAATTTGTTTTGTTTTAAGCGAGGACAGGAAGTCATACTATCAGTTATAATAAAATGAAAATTTTTAACAGTTCATTAAGAAGCCATTACAACCTTTAAGTAATTTTGAAATATTTCTCATTATTTTAATGAGCTTGAAACACTATTTCATTGAGGAAAGAACATTTCCTTTAGATACATTACATTAGAAGTTCTCTATTTTCATTAAAACATGCTTGGCTTGGTTTACCAACGCAACTTCTGTTTTTTTGCCTATATAGAAAAAACTTTAACTGTCTGGTGCCAAAAACTAGAATCAGTTTGCTTATTTGTGGCTTAAAGGAATATATGCATACAATTAAAATTGTCTCACCATGAAATGAAGAAATCCATTAACAGTCAAAAATGCGGTGACAATTAAGAAGGTGACAAACATGGAACAACTGCAATAACTACAAGGGAAGGTTGTGGCCTTCAGGCTTTAGATGATCATTTAGCTCTCTTGCTTTGCATCTTAAAAGCAGTTCTAGGTGGCTAATACATGATGGCTTGTTTCAGAAAGTTGTCTGTGATGTTTATTGATGTTTTCACTAGAGATAAAGGGATTTTGAGGGCTTGCTTCAAGTAATTTTCATGAGGGAGATTGATGCAATCAGAAACTCTATCTCATGCTGCAGTTCTTGTCCTGTGAAACAGACAACATGAAAACCTAACAAGAAGTTACTTTCAAGGAATCTATGGAAAGGATAAATTTATGACAGTACTCTAGGAAATTTGAACAACACTATTTGAACGTTTGATCATGATTAGCCACTTTCGGCCCATCTACTGGGCTAAAATAAACCAGGGAATATTAGTAATTAGTAGGGATACATGGGTGGGTTTTGCCAATATTTATAAGCATAGAAATAGGCTGTGCTTTTTAATGGTGAGAAGGACAACCCCAATAATTATCCATGAATATTCCCATAAGCAGGACTCTACCCTGATTAAAACTAAGTATGTGGAGACTGTTTCCATGTATGTCCACAGGGATGGGCCCTGCCTGGTAGATTCAACAATAGGCTTGGGCCCTAGATAAGTAGATGCGCTTCTAAGGTGCATTGCACAGTGCATATTTTCTTCTTCACGTGAACAGCCTCTCCTTCTCTTAAATTTTCATGTACGATAGATTTATTTAGCTCATAAAACTCATTAATTTATCATGATTCATAATTCTTGTTTCATAATTCATTGTAGAAATAAAGTTGCTATTGACATTTAACGCTTTGAAATGTTTTCACTTAAAGGTCACTTTTACAAATAAGTACTCTTTACGTGAGGGAAGCATTTTAGCAAAACAGGTTGAGGTTTTTTCAGTTTGATAATTTTCATCATAATAGTTCAAACTACAAAGAATTCTTAAAAGGAAATACAGCCCAGTGAGAAATGCTGGATATCAGTATTACCTGTAGCTAAAATCTTCTCTGGAAGTTTTTGAAAGGTTATGAATGCAAAGCATAAAGAGTGCTGATCTCCAAGAGTGTGTTTTTATAATGCCAGATAAGAAAGTTTATAAGATATCCCAGTTTACAAAATTTGTGCCTCTGAGAACAACCACCACTTTGAAATACACTTTCATGGTCTCTTCCTTCCACAAAGTCTAGAGGGACATACAACATGACATTAAGCAAGTTGAATACTATTTTTTCCATGGTGAGAAAAAAAAGTGTTTAAAATTTAAGCAGAAATGTGGATTTCTCTCATGTAAGAAGAAAAAATTATTCTTTCAAGGCTGAAGAATGCAACACTAAACCCAAACTCTTGACTGGGCACTGGAAAGAATTGAGTCATGTTCCAAAGAAATAAGTTCTTGGAGAGGTCAGAAAAAATAGCCCAGTTCAAAAGGAACAGGAAGGCCACTCCTTAGTGCTTCCTTTACTGTTACCTGTGCAAATCACAGCAGTAGTGTGTGCCTGTATTCCATGACCACAATTCTGTGCCCTTACAGCTCCTGAGTGCTGTTGTGAGAGGAAATGAAGAGATAGACAATGAAATGGGGAAAATTTGTCAGTGACTACCAAAAACCTGGAAACTAGTGTGGTAATCAGAATACTGTGGAGTCCAGGGTCTGTGGGTGCACTCATGACTGTATTAAGAATTATTTAGCGGGTAGAAAACTTTGTCTAGCTTTTCCTCCAACACAGGTAGCATTCACCCAGAAAAACAAAAAACAAACAACCAAAAAAAAAAAAACCCCAAACAAAACAAAACAAAAAGTAGTTGTCCTAGGGTGACTATGATGCTGTGTATCCCCTATTGTCTGGTCTGTGTCCAGAAATGGGTCCTGTATCTTTAAATTAGGCCCAGAGAAGGGGTGATGTGGCAGAATTTTTCACCTCCTGTGTTCAAAAACACAGAGATTAAATTCTCAGTTTCTTCCCAGCTCTCGGGCTTTTTTCTCTGTTTCTTGTGAGAGAGATGGAGGGTTTTTCCTTGCTTTTTAGTAGCTTCTTATTGTTAGCTAGGCCAAGAAGTTTTCCTGGGACTGTGGCTGCTTCTTCTGTGAACGTGGCATGCAAAACAACAACATGGAGGCAGAAGGTCTGCAGTGAAAAGCTGCTCCCCAAAAAGAGGACAAGTCTGTTTATTTCTTTCATTTTTATACATTTGTGGGTCTGGTTGTGGATTGGCTTCTGGGGTTACTACCCCTTCATCCCACTGGCCAGATCAGCTGTCAACCAACATTATTTTCAGGCTAGAAATATGTAAACAAAGGACAGTGAACTGATCTGGGAATACACAAGACAGAGAGTCAAACAGACTTGATTAGCATATCTGGTTTGATAACCAAGATGCCATGGCAGGAACAAACAGAACTGTGAAAATTACAGGAGATGGGATTACACCTGCTTACGGGAAGAGAGAAGATTCAATCAACTTCTGCAAGCAAAGAGTTGTTGTAAAATGCATGAGTTTTCTGTGTGATTTTTAACCTGATTATTGTAGTAGAAATGATTAACCTGTCTGAAATAGTATATAAGCTTTTGGAAAACCTGAGTAAAATCGAATTCTGATCACCGAATCAGTCTTCCCGTCTCTCATCAATCGCCAATAATTGGTGCTCCCTGTGAGGAGAAGAACCGGCGGTCTGCTGGCAATTGGCGACGCCCCTGGAACTGATCGTGGCGGTGAAAGAACCGTGTTTGGGCCTACAATCATCTGTACGCCGGACGTGACAGGTGAAGCCAGGGGAACTCAAGGTATGGGACAGGTCTTGTCCGACGGAAGAGACGTTAAGAAAACCATCCAGCGCTTGCTGAGCAAGCATGGATCCCCCATTCTTAAGCAGGACCTTAAGTCGCTCCTACGATGGGTGTCACGCATGTTCCCCGATACCACCCCTTCCTCTGTTCTTACTCTCCGCTACTGGGACAAGGTCGGTGTAAAGCTCTACGACCTGGCTACGCTGCCTGGCCACGAGCCAGAGCTGCGCCTGCTTCCTGCATGGAGGGCAGTCATGGAAGCGGTTAAAAAAGAGGGGGGGAGCGAGGCAGCCTGCGAGGCTACCGCGGAGACGGCCCCGGAGGCCGTGCCAGACCGAAACCTGCCCAAGTCCCGCTCCCCGTCCCCCGTCCGCACCCCCTCCCCGACGAACGCCAAAGATAAAGCCCAGCCGCCAGCTGCACCCCCACCGGGATCTCACCAGCGACCACAGAGCTGCCGAACACTGATCGCTTATGGGGACTCTGACTTTAGCAGTGACAGAAAGCCATTCGACCCCGGCCCCGAAAATGATCCGGACTGACTCGCTTCAAATAGGCATAACAATTGGTTACAGATAAAAAAGAAAGCCCTTAAAGACAGAGACCTTGCCTTTATTTCGCTGATCAATGCCTCTTCAAGTTTCACCAAATGGCCAGCTTTTACAGCAAATCATCTCACAGCATGGGACAGCAACGAGTGCAGACACAAGTCCCACAGCAGACGCAGTAACCAGGACCAACCTTCAGCTTCCAGCCAGCGCAGGCCCTGCCCGCCGGACCATCTCCGACCTACGTCCAGCAACCCCAAGGAGCGCCAGATTAGACATTTCAACCCGTGATACAGTAACGTTGACCAATTCCTCAGTGTTTTGTCTCCCCACAGGAATTTACGGACCTTTGCTACCAGGTCACCATGCTTTGCTTTTAGGTAGATCTTCTACCTCAGTAACAGGATTATTTGTTTTGCCAGGAGTTATTGATTCTGACACGGTTGGGGAAATAAAAAATCATGGCTTGGACCCCACAGCCCCCCTGCGTGGTCCCAGCAGGGACCAAAATAGCCCAGCTTGTACCTTTTCCAGCAGCCCCCTTATCCACACCCCCGATAGCTAATCAGAGGGGAGGCGGGTTTGGTTCAACGGGGGTACCACAAATTTTTTGGACCCAGCGCATAACTCCTGAACGTCCTACGTGCAGGTGTAAGGTGTCTCTGAGAGGTAAAGAGTTAATTTTAACCGGACTGATTGACACGGGCGCGGATATCAGTCTTATCTCCCAAAATCAATGGCCTAATGATTGGCCATTAATGCCTGTCCCCCAGGTCCTCTCAGGGGTGGGTGGAAACAGTCAAAGCTATCAAAGCCAACACCTGGTACAGATCACAGGGCCTGAAGGCAGGGTAGCAACTGTCAGGCCTTATGTGTTGTCTGCGCCGCTGATTTTATGGGGGAGAGATGTTTTGTCTCAATGGGGAATTTTCATGCAGTCAAATTTTGTATAAGGGTCATTGGGGCGCGCGAGACCCCCAAACTGACTTGGAAATCCTCTGATCCAGTTTGGGTAGACCAATGGCCCATGTCATTAGAAAAACTGCGCATTTTACAAGAACTTGTAAAGGTACAGCTGGAAAAGGGACACATAGTCCCGTCTAATAGCCCTTGGAATTCACCGGTGTTTGTAATCAAAAAGCGGTCTGGGGGGTGGAGGCTATTGCATGACTTGAGGAAAATAAACGAGGTAATTGAGGGAATGGGGCCCCTACAGCCAGGCCTCCCTTCCCCTTCTATGATTCCTAGAAATTGGCATTTAACAGTAATTGATTTAAAGGATTGTTTTTTTGACATTCCTCTGCATCGAGATGATGCACCCAAATTTAGCTTTTCTGTGCCGAGCATTAATATGCAGGCACCTCTAAATCGGTATCATTGGTTATCACTTCCCCAAGGAATGCGAAATAGCCCAATTTTGTGTCAGTGGTACGTGGCAAAAACCCTGAGCCCGATACGGGAACAAATGCCTGATGTTCTCTTTTATCATTATATGGATGACATTCTTATTTCTGCAGAAACCGTGGGTCATATGGAGGAAGCAGTGCAGGCTGTCTGCCAAGCTGTTACCTCAGCAGGCCTCACCATTGCTTCTGAAAAGGTTCAAAAGACATCTCCCTGGAAATATTTGGGCTGGCGAATAAGCATGCATTCTATTTCTGCACAACCCTTGCAAATCTCAACTGAAATCAAAACTTTACATGATGCACAGAAGTTGCTAGGAACAATAAATTGGGTCCGTCCCTTGCTTGGGATTTCAAATGCAGATTTAGAGCCATTGTTTGCCCTCCTGGGAGGAGAGCCTAACCTCTTATCACCCAGACACTTAAACAAAGAAGCACAAATTGCGCTTCAAAAAGTAGCTGATGCTATCTCTCAAAGGCAATCAGCTAGGTGGGCTCCAGAGTTGCCTTTGTGGCTAATTATTCTGAATCCTAATAAACAGCCTTATGCATTAATATTTCAGTGGGACTCAGAAAAACCAGATCCTCTTCTAATTATCGAATGGGTCTTTTTGCCTAACAATATGCCCAAGACTATTTCCATGCAAGATGAACTTATGGCCATGTTGATTGTCAAGGCTCGGCAAAGACTGACCTCTTTGGCTGGGAAAGATTTTGATATTATCTATCTACCTCTCACAATGTTTTATTTGAATTGGTTGCTACAGATGTCTGAAAAATTGCAAATTGCTTTAACAAATTACCCAGGGCAGATATCTATCCATCCGCCTAAATACAAATTATTAAGTTCGTCTTTTAATTTAATCCCCAAGCCAAAGAGAAGTGAGACTCCCTTGCAAGCTATGACAATATTCACAGATGGGTCTGGGAAAACCCGTAAATCAGTGATTGTATGGAGGGACCCTGAAACTGGAACTTGGCAATCTGATATTGCTGTGGTTGAAGGGTCTCCACAAATAGTGGAATTAGCTGCTGTTGTCAGAGTGTTTCAGAAATTCAGCACACCTTTTAATCTGATTACTGACTCCGCATATGTTTCAGGTATTGTACAGAGAGCAGAGAATTCTGTTTTGAAAAATGTTAAAAATGACATTCTTTTTTCCTGGTTAAAACTGCTGGTCTCTCTGTTAGACCAGAGGACGGCTCCTTACTTTGTGATGCATATCAGGTCACATTCCAATCTACCGGGTTTTCTCACTGAAGGTAATGCCCAAGCAGCCGTGTTAACCTTATCAGTGCAGCATGTTTTGCCTAACAAAATAGAGCAAGCTAAATTGAGTCACTCCTTTTTTCACCAAAATGCTGGGGCTTTGGTAAGACTTTTTAAATTAACTCCAGCACAAGCCTCTAATATCATTTCTATATGCCCTGACTGTCAGCGTTGCACACTTCCTAATGTGAACACAGGGGTCAACCCAAGAGGTCTACAGAGCCTACAAATTTGGCAGACAGATGTGACACACATTCCTGAATTCGGCCGCTTGAAATTCGTGCATGCTTCTATTGATACCTTTTCAGGTGCTCTGTTTGCCTCAGCTCACACGGGAGAGACAGGGAAAGACGCCTGCCGTCATTTCGCTGCTGCCTTTGCCACCTTAGGAATTCCGCAACAGATTAAGACAGATAATGGACCCGCATATATTTCCCGTAGAGTTGCAAACTTCTTCTCATTATGGGGTATCACCCACAAAAGGGGCATAGCTCACTCACCCACAGGACAATCAATTATAGAACGAGCCCATTGCTCTCTCAAACGTCTTCTGTTACAACAAAAAGGGGGAGCCGAGGATACTCCTGCTGAAAGATTATGCAAAGCCTTGTATGTTTTTTAGTTTCTTAAATTGTTCAATGACAGACTTAAATCCCGTCAAATTATTCAACTTGCTACTGCTGTCAGAGCTTTTCAAAAATTTTTCTCTTCCTTTTAATCTAGTAACAGATTCAGTTTATGTTGCAAAATCGTGAAGCCTCAGCCCTATAAGAAAGTGTAAAACCTGTAAACAGATGATAGTTTTGAACAGCTGAATAAACTCCTAAGAAGCTAAAGACTCCATAAATAAATTAGAAATTTAGTTAAAATAAGCTTTCTTGTATTAGACATTATATTATGTATTGTTATAATTATTCCTTATATTTTACAGTGTATTTAAATTAAAGGTAGAATCTGGATCTTGGCTAGATAACTTGTTTAGTGGCTGGGGTTTGACACCCTGGCTAAAAGATTTTCTTAGGATAGGAATGCATGTAATGATTTTAATAATAATTGTATTAGTTATGATACCTTGCCTGCTTCAATGTGTGCAGAGATTAGTTAATAAAGCCATCAAGGGGGTATTCTTGGTTAATACAGAAGGGGGAGATCTGGGAATACACAAGACAGAGAGTCAAACAGACTTGATTAGCATATCTGGTTTGATAACCAAGATGCCATGGCAGGAACAAACAGAACTGTGAAAATTACAGGAGATGGGATTACACCTGCTTACGGGAAGAGAGAAGATTCAATCAACTTCTGCAAGCAAAGAGTTGTTGTAAAATGCATGAGTTTTCTGTGTGATTTTTAACCTGATTATTGTAGTAGAAATGATTAACCTGTCTGAAATAGTATATAAGCTTTTGGAAAACCTGAGTAAAATCGAATTCTGATCACCGAATCAGTCTTCCCGTCTCTCATCAATCGCCAATAAACTGACTCCATCTTATGAACAAGTAGGCAGCTTTAAAAAACTCAGAAAATCCAGGGCAGCATTCTTCTGGAACTGTTCAGCTTTTCTCTGATCCGAGACACCAGAATATCACCCACAGTCTGGAGGCCAGCTCTGGACTCGAGAGACTGAGCCTCACCTACAGAAGGACTCTGAATTTACCATCTCTTCAGGGCAGAGCAGCGAGCCTTTCATTATTTAACATTGTTCATTCTTTTCATGCCTGTGGGCATCCTGCTTGTTGAATAAACAATTCTTTTTTTCACTTTCTCCGTGAGAGAAACCTTTCCGAACTCACAGGGAGGGGCTGCTGGAATTTCTTGAGGAGGAGACACCCCTTCAGGACATTTCCTCCTAAATTGCTCTCAAAATTTAGTAGGGACAGTAGACTAATTTGACTCTGTGTTGAAACTAAAACCATTATATAATGACACCCACAACACAGTAATATAATCACAAGAAGAACTTGTACTTTTGTTATTAGAAATTTCTTAGGTGGGTCAGGTGTTACAATCTAGTTTAAACCCAGAAGAGCAAAGAAAATTAAGTCTCTGTGTATAAAATGGACAGAACTTTGAAGGTTGAAAATATACCCAAAAACGAGATTAAAACCAAACAAGGTTAGATGTTGGTGCTCAAAAATTGATATATTTTATTTAATAGTAAACCAGACGAAGAGAATGAAAGAGAAAAGTAAGAAAGAAATAGAAAGATACATGTGCATGAGAGGTGGGGTAACAGGGAGAGAGTTACAGGGGTTAGGTGGAATTATATCACCCATCCAAGGGTCCCAACAATGTCTCATTGCTCCCCTCCATCTGGTCTTCTTGGTGCTGAGGGTCCATTCCCCATCATCACTGCTACTCCACACCATGCTGAAGAGTACAGAATCCCATGGATTAATTCTCACTTTGGGCAAGGTGGGATTGCCCACATGCCTCCCTTGCAGGGGGACAGTTTGACACTCCCTTGCAACACTGACGCTCTGCTGCATCATCTCTGGTGTAGGGTCTGGAGACCCCTTTGGGGGCCCTTTGATGGGCCAGGACACCCCCCCTGCTGTGGATAAGCTTTTTTCCCTGGGTGAAGGGGCCCCTCAGCTGGGCTCCTCTGCACAGCAGAGGATGGGCCATCACTGACTCTTCCCAGAGGCCTTCCAACACACACCCCAAACCTTTCTCTCCCCACCCTTTGGTGTGAGGGTCGATGTGGGCTGAGTCTTGCCCTGGGGCTGGTCTCCATCTTGAAGGTGTTAAGCTTGTGCTATTCTTCTCCCCCACCCCTGAGTTGTTACTGCATCTTATCTTTATCAGTGAGCAGTGTAAGGTCTCAGTCAGGAGGCATTTTCAGGATATGGTAATCATCTCTGAAGCTTTTGAAATACCGTTTTAAAAGTCCTTAATGAAAATATTTAAGATATAAACGATAACATTTCAGTCTCTGACAGTCAGGTACTACCCAAAAATGTGATGGCAATTGCTCTGAGGTTGCTTGTCAATGCAAACTAAATTAAATAGTTTGATCTAAAAAGAAATTCTTTAGGACCTATTTTTTTTTCTAAAGTTACATGGAGAATTTTTCTGCCCATTGTTTTCTACCCATTGAATTTTTCTACCCCTCATACTCAAAATTTTGAAGTCCTCATTCAAACCCCTTTTCTTTCCTTTTGAAGTCATATGAATCCAGTTTTTCTTTCCTCCACCTATCACCCATGAACTGCTGGCCTGTCTTCGTAATCCAATTTTTTTATTATTCTTCATGGATTTCTATCTTCTTGCAGTGACAAAACCAAGAAAACCTTTTGATGTGGGATGCTGAATTCAGTCCACTACTTTAGGGTTTGATTAATAATTTATATAATTTTGTAGAGCAGCAAAAGGATTTATGGGTAGTGCTGCATTTAAGTGTACCCTTAATCATGGCCCTTTGGCCATTATTCCTTGAAGAGTTCACATCTCCCAGGAAATTAAATAACTCCCAAGATGGAAGTATTCACTTCAAATTTTTACTTTACAACTTTTGGATAAAAGAAAAGAGCTGCGCTAGCCTTTCCTACCGTTATAAGTACATATTACATTATTAGCTTTTCACAAAGATTAAAAAGGAATGCTATATGTACAATGTTAGAAAATTTTGCTGTATGAATATAGCTTCTTTTATTTCTCCTATTAAAAAAATTTAGAAATAGTGGTGTGATATATATATATTTTTTTTGGCTGTAGCACGGTATGTAGAATGCTCTTTTGTTCATGTAGCTAACTGAAAGAATGGTAAAGATAATCAGGAAATTCCCCACATTCTTATCCTATCTGGATGAAGATAAACGTGACAGACTCCAGAACCCCAAAGGAAGAATTTCTTGATCATCTGTTATCAAGGAGTCAAAAATGGAGCCACAAGGAGATTTAATCTGCAGGAGGGAGCTACAAGGAGAAATAAAAATGTTAATCTGCATGATGGAATGGAGGTAGGTTGGGGGTTGGGACCAAGCACCTAAACTCAAATAAATGTTTGAATAACACATGAGGGTCTATGAGTATGCAATATGCTTGTGCATTTAAAGAAAAGTTTCTGAGATGGTAAGGTATGGTCTCACCCAGCCGTTTAACTATTTGCTTTATTCTGTCTCTCTCTCTCTCTCTTTTTTTTTTTTAATTAAACTTTTTAAATTTTACCAAGAAAGGGAACCTCGTTTTTCACACTACTGAGTTAACTTTTAATTTCCAGTTATCTTCACACAGATACATGTACAGACCCAAGGGACATTCTGGTTGACTTGAAAGTAGAGATAATTATCTTTCCATTTTCTCTGAAAGTTTGTAGAACTTTGTTGGCTTCATCTGAGCTGAAATTTTGTCATTGTACAAATAAGGGGGGAAAATGCAATGATTTCATGATATTACTCCAAGTTCCTGAAAGTTAATATATCAGTGTCCTTCATGAACTAGATTTTCAACAGTGAGAGCCAACACTTAATGATATCATAATTTTGATCATTTTCTCAGTATGTTTTTCAATGACAGTTCCTTAAAATTATTTTTCTTTGCCTTATGAAGCACTGCAAGCTACTGTTAGCTCTTCATCCCTTATCTGCTTACAGCAGAGAGTATAATATTGGAGTATACTAGCAATAACTGTGCTGAAAACTGTGGAAAATGGTTTTAGATTCGTAAGAGATATATGGACAAATATGCTTGAACTATAATTACCTAACTGATAAATATAAGTTAAGACCTAGATGTCCTTCACTTTCTTTTATATTTAATGCAGAGAAGGGCTTGATACCTTGCGAGATATCAAATCAGTCTATATGATGAAATTCTTATCTTTGGGCTTATTTGATAAATAAATCTAAAACTAAGACAACTAAGCCTTCGATGGAGTCCTATACCCAGGTAAAGACCCATGATATTCAGTGGCTGGGCTGAAAAGTTTCAGCAGTGAAATATGTAGCATTCAGTTCTGAAAAACAGGAGTCTTGGACTTTTCTTTGGTGTTGTAACTATTGCTCTACTCCTAAAACACAAGGTACTGATTTCTTGGACATATTTCTGCAAGCTTTCAAAATGGAAATAACATTCTGATCAAGCAGCAAATCCAAGTGGGACAAGGGTAGGGCATAATTCTCATTCTCTTTTCCCCCTGCTGAGTTGTTCGGATTGCTAGCAAAACAAGCAAGCAATACATTTCACTGTCAATCACTTGAAAGAGAATTTACTTTTCCTTATATCTTTTCAAGATCTTTCAGTATGTATGACCAGCTGCTTTTCTTTATTATGTACTTGTTCAAAATATGCGAAACTATTTGAAACAGCTTTGGCAGGAGCACAAAGGCCATAAAAGCAGCATCTCGATGATTTTTTATTTTGCACTGTGTGCTATTAATGTAGAACAGTAAAAAAACAATGTGGAAAGTTTTGAAATTCATGGATGATGAAGAAACTTCCAAAAATCCCCACTTTTTCAGGTCTTCTTGATTTGTGAGTCTGGGTTTGTGCCAAGAACAGCAATAAGTGAGATATTTAAAACACTTATTCACCCATCTTTCTAGTATGGCTGTAGCACCACAAGGCATACTAGCCTTTGATGCCAATAAGGACTGACAGTAAGACATTGGATGACCTACTTAACTTTGCAGGGAATTTAACCTCCAAAATAGTATAATCAGATACAAGATGTCAAAACACAGGACTTATATGAAGGTTATGAAGATCAGGTAATTACTGCTTTCAGTGCATGAGTTGTCCATCTTCTAGGGCCAAGAAAAAACTGCTGAATTTCACTTAATATTTCACTTTGTAGATTTTTTTTTTAGTATGTCAACTTATAGGACCTAATAAAAATGATTATGGATAGAATACTCTAAAATTAAAAAAACCACCACCAAACCCAACAACATACTGGAGGGATTGGTTATCCATTTCCTATTTTTGGTTCTCTAGGACAAAATATTTGATTGTACTCTTGTACTCTTAACACTTAATAGTCCACATTTATTTGAATTAATGCAAAACACATTAAGTTGAAAAAGTGACTTTAAAAATTCTGAAATCTGCTTCCATTTTTTCAATTTATGAACTAAAGGGTTTTAAAAATACTTTATTTAATGTTTTTGATTATTTTTATTTTTCTTGAAGGCAAAATCCATTCTAGACTTGTAGAAACAAGAAGGGGATACGCTATTTCCTAAACTGGTAAAAAAGGCCTAATCCAAATTCTTCAACCAGAAATCAAGGTATCTTAGAAAACCTTACCAAGAAACTCAAAGTTTAAAAGAGAGTTTTTTATCCTAAATTGGGACAGCCTTTTTGCATTATGAAATGAGGAACAATCTTGTGAAACATTTGAGGTAAATTCTTATTCCCATTAATCTTTCTAGTTTTGATAATATTTCCAAAAATGCTGTTAGTTTTGTCACAGTAGTGTTAAAGGTTTAAAGCATCCTACATGTTTCTGCAAACGTTAAAAGAGCACAGCTTCTGTTTTAGCAGTGTTTCACTCAATTTCTGTGACAGTGCCTTACAATTTTTTCTTCATTTTATATACCTGAAAGATAAGAAAAAAGTACAACGTGATTTTATAAATGGTAGATCATGCCAAAGAAACATGTTACCTAAAAAAAATACAAAAAATTTTCTGTAGAAAAGAACACAGAGTAGCTCAAATTTATCCAAGTTTAATTTCCCATGAGACCTCATGTGAAATTATTAAATCAAAATGGAGGACAATGTGATACAGTTTTAGAAGGGTGGGATGGATAAGACAGATTTATAAACTGACTAAAATGGTTTCACTACAGAGAGTAATATTTGTACTGAGATATAAACAACATGGAGAGCTTTATAAGTGGAGTGCCACAGACTATTTAATATTTTCATTCAAAAAATTGGAATGCAAGCTGAAAAAAAGAATTCAGGAAATGACAAAAAAATGTATTAAAGTAATTCAGCAAGAATAATAAAATTAATTAAGTAGAAATCATAGAGACCAAACCTGCAGATTTTTCATGTACAGTGCTGTGTTCTTTTTCTGAAAGTGACAGGAGAAAAGAGATATGGTTACATGTCACAGACTGTGGGATTCATTTGTACCTTTTCTATTTAACTGTTGAGAAGCAAGACTGATTATATTGGTTGTTAGATGGTGCCAGCGCAGACACCACTATATGGAAAGTTCTATCTTTCCATATAATACTGTATAACTGTTCCAGATCAGAGCCAGTTTAGGCTCCATCACTGGGAGTTAGATTTATTTGTTGTTTTTTTTTACTCATAGATTTTTTTTCCCCCCGTAAATTGCTAGAAGGCTAATTACTGGATGCTTGACCAAAACAAAGAAGTGGCCAAAGGAGATCTGTATCTCCGGGCTAACCTATTGGTTTTGGGTCTCTGGTAGTTTCTCTCAGAGGGGGGAGATAATACGAGGTTTGGGGGATGTAAATGACAGAGCTGGGGGCAGCTTGGCCTCTCTTGCTTTTGGCATCGGAGAGGACAGTCGGGCTGCTGCTCACTGTGGAAGAGTTCACTGTCATCACTCTGTGTTGCCCTGGGAAATCCACCATCATCTGCTCGGGTGCCCAGGAACTCCGAGCTCGCCTCCTCCTGCCCTGCTGGGCCGGCTGGCCCACCATTGCTGCTTCTTCAGCATTGCTTTGAGGCTTTCCTGCTGCTCTGTAGCCCTGCACTGCCCTGCCCTGTCAGGACATCCCTGCCATTCCAGCAACCAGTGCAAAGCATCTGATCTCATCCACCAGCCCAGGACCTTCCACCATTCCAGCTTGGTCTCTCTTGGAGTTCCAAGTCATTGACTGCATTTCAATTTTATGATAATTTTTGAGCTTTTTACTCTGTGGAAAGATTTATTTTTCCATTACCCGTTGTGGTTTAGATTTAAGGAGGGTCCCCGGGGAAGGTTCCCCAGGAGCCCCCCGGGCTGTAGGGTCGTGGGTGTTCGCATGCTGGCAGGCAAAGAGACTCCAGACGCTGGTGGGGTGCTGATGAGATGAGGGTTTATTCAGAGTCTTACCCAGGGAAGGCAGCATGGTCACTGAGGGAGAGGGAGAAGGGAAGGGGAGAGAGGGAAGGGGAGCCTCTGGAGACCTCCTGGGCAAAGAGGGCAAAGAGCGCGAGCCCTCTCCGTTTGCACTCTTAACAGGGAGGTTCAAAGTGGGTGCAGTAAGATTCTTTAGCCAATAGAGTTACAGATACACGATACTGCAGGGAGGGTACAGACTTGAGATAAACCATACACTTTCCAGGGGTGAGCCAGCCAGAGCATACCATTTCCATAAAATGCAATTCCACAATTCACCCTTTTTTCGTTAAAATGTGAGAAGAGAAATATGACATATGACAATTAACAATTTAAAAAATTAAACAGTAATTACACAGTTTTGCAGCATAAAACCAAATACAATTGCAGTAAGGATTATGTTATACTGTGAAGTTTATCTGACTATGTAATTGCAATAAACGGGTTATGTGGGTTTATATTGCAAGATTGAAACAAATTAACAAATTTGTTAGAGCCTTTTCAGCGTGACTGGCCTAATAGTGTCTTGCCTTTTCCAACTGGCTTTTCAGCCCACCACAGCCCCCAGTTTAGGCTGTGGTGCTGACTTCTGCTCCCACTCTAGCGACAGGAAAACACTTGGAGTACCCCGGGCTCTACACACGGCCTCAGATTCTCACCCATGGATCTGAGCCAAATTATTCTTTTCACTTTCCAACTGGTTCAAACAAAGGATCCACACTCTGCATGCAATTGTTTACATTTGTCCATATGTACCCACTGGGGATTTTTTTCATCCATACTTGCACCAGAAGTGTTGGAAACCTAACAAATGATGCCCAGTTTTAGGTCATCAAAAGAAAAAAAAAAAGAAAAAAATTACAAAAACCATCAAATACTTTCTCAGACACTTAGGTTATCAGTCACCCTACCGAGGACAGCATAAACCAAGAGTGTTACTGATTTAATAGTCTAATACTGAATCGCACTTCACAAGAAAACAATTCAAAAACTGCTTCCCATGGATTTACCCTTGTGACCTGAAAAGGCCTCTGCTTTCTAAAACTGAAAACAGGGGAATCTGCAATATGAACACACACAAAAACTAGAAAGGCATAATTGTAAAACTACTTCATGGGGATGGGAAGGAAATGGAGAAACAACAGGTTTTAGGTTTTAGGGTTGGAGAAATAGGGGGTTTGGATCGCCCTGCTGTTTGGCTAGAACAGCAAGGGACAGGGGCAGAATAACAGGGAAAGGGGATCATAACGTAGAATTAACAATTATACAAGGCTGTAAAACTGGTATTACAAATTTACCTTAGGTTTGGGTTTTGGTTTCTTAGCGTTTACCTTGTGGGACTTGGAAAGTGGAAGGTGGGAACACCGGGCCCGCGCCACGCTGGTCAGCAGTGGTGGGATGGTGGCGTGGTGGCTCCTGGGCAAAGAAGGCAAAGAGCGCGAGCCCTCTCCATTTGCACTCTTAACAGGGAGGTTCAAAGTAGGCGCGGTAAGATTCTTTACCCAATAGAGTTACAGATACACGATACTGCAGGGAGGTTACAGACTTGGGATAAACCATACACTTTCCAGGGGTGAGCCAGCCAGAGCACACCATTTCCATAAAATGCAATTCCACAATTACCTTTAATTGGAACATTTTTATAATCTCATGATAAAAATATGATAGAAGAATAATAAGCACTAACAAAGTAATGGGAATTTTCCTCTTTAAAAAAAATAGGAAAGAGAAATCTAGCATGGGTGTATTTGGTAAAGAAAAGTCAGACTTATTTCTTTGGAAAACTAATTATTCAAGAGAAAAAAAAATAACATGAAGTGAACAGGACTCTGGAATTGTAAGACTGGAAATGGATAGAAGACACACTAAATCACCTTAAACAGAGCAAGATATTTTGTATTTTCTTAGATGTGCAAATTGTAAAATAAATTTGAATTTTTCTTAATTTGTGCAAAGGAGAAAAGGTCAACATCATGTTACTTTTAGTTTATTACACTGAACAAATTAAAGCAGTATCAGTTACAGTCATCTAAAGACAAACTATTGCAGTGAGGTCATAAAACTTCAGGATACCAAGGAAAAAAAATCCAGTTACAGTTCCAAAAAGCCTACTACAAGAGAATTAATGGTTCCCTACTCTTAAACTATTTAAATAAAAAATTACATTGGTTTAACGTAAATTTAAAAACAAAAGAAAAAAATTTTAAAAGTAGAGCATATGTCTGGAAGTTACATTACATTACACCTTCACATAGCAAATCTGGACTGGTTCTAGTAGTCTGAGTAACTTGTACAGCCTAAGGTGAAAAATAGCTTATATTATTGTATTCTGTTTTAATAACAACATTCTTTTTTGGTCTTTTGACCCTTCTGAATTGATGAGTTTTGATTTAATTTAGAGGGGCTCACTGGAACTCAGGTCTTTCTCAGCTAGTGCTGAAGTGTCTTCCCAAAGCTTTTACAACTGTATTTTTTTCACATATGGCTCATTCTGAAGATGTTGTATTTATTAATATCTAAATGACAAAAGAGTTTTATTCACTTATTAAAACAAAAGTATAAGGAAGTATTTAATGTTCTCTTTAAAATTACTCAGTTAAGGTGGGTTTTCACTTCATTCAGGAGGGAAGCTTTCCCCAATGACTCTGAAAATGGAAGCATCACATTATTAAATTAGGAACCAAGCAGAAAGTGCTGGTGATTGTAGTAATAAGATACAACTTCTCTTTTAAAAGGAATTAAGACAAAAAGGGGAACAAAAGGATTCTCCAGTCATTTACTGGGTCTATTCATAGTAGGAACTAATTATTTTCTCTCACTTTCTCTTAATATAGAAGATATGGATATGTAGGGGAAAAAAATGCCCAGTTACATTACTTTTCCAGTCTGAATCAAAAACCAATTTGTTGTTCCCTCCTTCAATTCAGTGAAGGTACAAGCATTTCAATTTCCATTTTACAGACAGTGAAGGTGTTGTTTACCTGTATTGTGTGTAGGTGAAAATGTTTTGGCAGTGAGAGTGTTGCTGGAGAGCCTTGGTTTGGATCAGCCAAGTGCGCCCCATGCCAGATACACTAGGTTCCAGCTGTCTCCAACTGATTCATCGTGGGCTGAACCTCACAGCCATGATGAACATGGCCTGGAGACAGCTGGGGTAAGGAAGGGCAGCATGGTGTGTTGGTTTTGCATGGCCTGTTTTTTGGTAGTGGGGGGCCACAGAGCTGGCTTTTGTGAGAAGCTGCTAGGAACTTCCACCATGTCTGGCAGAGCCAATCCCATCATGCCACTGGCCAAGGCTGGGCCAATTAGAGATGATGGTAACATCTCTGTGATAACATATTTAAGAAGAAAATCAAAACAAAGTGGAGCACACAGTGTTAATTAAAGCTAGAGAGGAGGAGGAGGTGAGAACATTTGAGGGAAACAACATGGAGGCACCAAGGTCAGTGGAGGAGGCAGAGAAAGTGCTCCAGGCAGCGGAGCCCAGATTCCTCTGCAGGCCGTGGTGATGACTGATGCGAGGAAGAGTGAGTGAGAACCCCCAGGTAGCCTCTCTGGCCCACGCCGAGGGTGGCCGCCCCCAAACCATGAGTGATCTGAGTGGCAGAGTAGGGTGGTGGTGAGTAGGGTGCAGAGCAGGGCTGCTTCTGCTCCCTACGGCCCTTGATGGTGCAGCATCACGGATCAGGGCAAAGAACAGGGAGGGATCCTCCGTGTGATTCTCACGGTAGCTTATTCCCCAGAGAGGGTCTGGGATGAAGAACCTCAAACAATGCTGTACAGTTCTGGGAATACACAAGACAGAGAGTCAAACAGACTTGATTAGCATATCTGGTTTGATAACCAAGATGCCATGGCAGGAACAAACAGAACTGTGAAAATTACAGGAGATAGGATTACACCTGCTTACGGGAAGAGAGAAGATTCAATCAACTTCTGCAAGCAAAGAGTTGTTGTAAAATGCATGAGTTTTCTGTGTGATTTTTAACCTGATTATTGTAGTAGAAATGATTAACCTGTCTGAAATAGTATATAAGCTTTTGGAAAACCTGAGTAAAATCGAATTCTGATCACCGAATCAGTCTTCCCGTCTCTCATCAATCGCCAATATACAGTGACTTTCAAACAAGAGAAAAACAAGGGTGGGTACAATCTCAACCAACCAGGAATACATCAGGGAGGAGTTTAAGGAGGGACTCACAATATAACAACCAACAGGAAAGATAATGGGAGGGGAAAGGGTCACATGGGCCAATGGGGGCCTGGTGGAATAGGGGAATTCCAGGGAGGAGTTTAGGCAGGGGGTTGAGACAACAGGAACTGACGGAACTTTCTAGAACAAAGGTCAGGGATTGACATTCAGGTAGGTGGGGCAAAAGGCAGTTTGGGGAGTCATAGGCAGTTTGGGGAGGGAGAAGAAACTTGCAATAAACTAACAGGCTGGGGCCAACCATTTAGAAGGTTACAGTAAAGAAAGCCACACCGCCACAGATGACCATGGTGAAGCAGCATTCCCCCTGCAGCCCATGGGGATCCACAGGGGATACCGATATCCACTCGCAGCCCATGGGGGAGGTGCCCACGCTGGAGCAGGTAGATGCCTGGAAGAGGTTCTGATCCAGTGGAGAGAGAGGGCCCCTGCTTCCAGGCTGGAGCAACCTATCTTTGGAGGACTGCACCCCATGGAAGAGTGACCCATGCTGGAGCAGTTTTGGGAGGACTGTCTGCCCGTGGGAGGAAGTCACGTTGCAGCAGTTTTGGAAGAACAGCTGCTTGTAAGATTGGAATCACACTGGAGAAGTTCACAGAGAACTGTCTCCTGTGGGAAGGGACCCCAAGGCATAGCAAGTGAAGGATTCCACTCCGTGAGCCAAGTGGAAGAAAACTTTGGGTGATGAACTGACCAAAACCCCACCTCCATCTCCCTGTGGTGTCAAAGGGAAGGAGGGAGAGGTTGCATGAAGAAAAGATGGTTTTGAGGGCTTATTTTGCTTTTCATTATTCTCCTCTGGTTTTGTTAGTAATAATCTCACCTTGTATTTCTTAGTTGAGCCTGTTTTTCCCTTGGAGTGTTTTTTCCTGGTCCTTATTTCAACTCATGAACCCTTCATTAAATTTTTCTCTCTTCTGTGCAGCTGTATCAGGGGAAGGGGAATGACTGGCCTGGGGGTGCCTGGCGTTCAGCCAGTGTCAAACCATGACACATGGTGAGGGAACAGTGTGAGAGACAGCCGTGAGATCACTGAGGTAATGAGACATTGGAATGGGCTGCCCAGGGAGGTGGTGGGGTCACCATGCGTGGAGGTGTTCAAGGACAGATGTGGCACTCAGTGCCATGGTCTGGTTGACAAGGTGGTGATTGGTCACAGGTTGGACTCGATGCTCTCAGAGGTCTTTCCAGCCTGATTGATTCTGTGATTCTGTGAGGGGACAAGGAGGAGTAGGCAAGGACATGCTCCAGATGTCCCAGCAGGGATTTCTCTGCAATCTGTGCAGGAGATCAGGGTGGAACAAGTTGCCTGTGGAGAGATTGTTGCAGAGCAGATCTCAGTACTGCAGCTCATGGAGAAGTCCATGCTGAAGCTGGAGCATGAGCAGAACACTTGACAATCCATATTGAAACAGGCTTATCCTAAAGGACTGCAGCTCATGATAAGGAACTTCATTGGCCCTTTGAGGAAAAGGGTTCTAAGGAAAGAACAGCAGAAAGGAACAGTTACAGGATGACTGCCTATTTCCCATCCCACCTGCGCCACTAGAGGAGGTAGGAGAAGGAGGAATGAAGGAGTGAAGTTGAGCCTGGAAAGAGGGTGACTAGGGGAAGGTGGTGTTTTGGTTAACTTTCTTTTTTGCATTCAGGTATATCTTAATTGGCAATAAATTAAGTTAGTTTTACAACTGGGGCTGTTTTGTGTATGACAGTAACTGGTGTATGATCTCCCTGTCTTTGTGTCTGTCCATGAGCTTAATTTTATTTTCTCCTCCTGTTTTACTGAGGAGCAGGAAGAAGTAAGCAGACATATATCTTTCACTATCCTGAAACTGCAGTCAGAAATCATGGTAATAATTTCTGTGTTCCTTCCTACTTAAAAATAATCAAATCTATTTTCCAAAATAGCCATTGTGTCACATACCATGGGCTTGCATGTCATCTTATATGTGAGAATTGTTACAGTGAAGAATGATCTTTCCAGTTACCAGCTAAAGCTGTTGCAGGTTTTCCAGCCTTTTAGTATTTGCATATTTTTAATCCAAATACTTTTTTGTGCAAAACCTGTAAGTTCTTCGTGAAGCAGAGAATGGAGTCCATAACGTCCTTATACTTAATTGTGTATACTGTTTAGGATTGTATCTTTCTGGTCCTTTCTTTACGGATCAATAAATCCTTAGATTAAAGCAGTATGTGAGAGAGACCAATGTCATCACCAGTAGATTAAGCAGGACTCAAGTCCCGGGATTCTTATTTTGTGGATGAATTCACTCCTCATTGAAGTACTGACTATTTGTAAAATCAGTGCAAAACCTGCAGTCTGTTATCAGCAGTGTTGTTACTCTAGTTACTGCGTTACATGAATATAGTAGTGAGTGGAATGCTTAATATTAAGATTCCAGTTCCATTTGAGTGTACATCAAACTTCTAAACTCTGATAAAGTAATAATATCAGAGTTAATAATTTTGGTCATTTGCAGAAGTGAAATGTTGGATCCTTGGAGCAGTAAAATGGTTATCTTTTCAATACCTATGCATTTATTGTAGTTAGGGATTTTAAGAACTACTTTCTCTTACTGAGTTGTTGCTAAATTTAGCTTGATCATCACTTTAGCTGGTAAATTTTAGTGCCACTCAATAAATGTATTTATGTGTATCAATCCATGGATGGATGCATATTATCTGTGTAATCAAATGTCAGCAAATATCTGCAGAAGACTGATACCACTTTTCTAGAACAAAATCACTTTCGTTTCTATTATCCATCTGGTGTAACCAAGAAGTTGCACATTATAAACTAAAATTTCAATTTTAGTTGGTCCTGGTAAGATTGATAGTAGTTCAAAAGTCTCTGGCATGCTAATTTCTGCAAGCTGATGTGTAAAACATGCAGTTAACTAAGGCTGTCATTAAGAATGCCTTTTATTGTTCAATAAGTACTTAATAATGTGTTAGCTAAGGTGCTAACACACTTTACCACAAACTTGAAAGGTAGGATATAATAGCAGTTCTAATGACACTCCTTACAAATCATGACTAATCTAAATTAAGGTAGCCAAGGAGTGAGCTGTCTTCCACTTATGTCAGGATTAGAATATAAGAATATGTACAGAAAAATATATGAACTAGTTGATATGCTGTAAACTCCCACTTAATTTGGTCTTTTGGTGACTTGTTTACTCATATACACTACTGTGTGCCATATATTATAGCCTTCTACAAGTTAATAAAAATTCAATCAGAATGAACCATTATTTGAAAAACATTTATTCAGATGGGTTTTTTCTGCCATCTTTGTTAATATTATTGAAGCATTAAAGTTTATATAGAATGAGGACTCCAACATTTTTATTAGGGAACATTCAGATATCAGCCTTTTACTTTGTAATGAGGTCTTATTAGAAATGTTTCTCAAAGATTCATATAATCATAGAGTGGGCAGGAACATCTTTCACCAGGTCAAACTGCTCAGAGCTTCTTCCAACCTGAACTTGAACCCTTTCAGGGCAGAGGTATTCACAACTCTGGGCAACCTCTTCCAGTGTCTCATCACCCTCACTGTCAAAAATGTCTTCCTAATATCCAATCCAAATCTACCATATTTCAATTTAAAACTATTGCCACTTTTTTGTTACTACAGGCCCTGTTTAATAGTTCCCAACTATCTTATAAACTATCTTTAAATACTGAAAGGTCACGAGGTTTCCTCAGAGCTTTCTCTTCTCCCAGCAAAACAGCCCCAGGTCTCTCAACCTGTTTTCACAGAAGTGCTGACACCCTCTGATTAACTATGTGGCCTCATCTGGATGTAGAAAAACAGGTCCATGTCTGTTTTTCATTAGGTACCCAGAGCTGGATTCAGCACTTCACATGGGGTCTTGCAAGAGCAGATTGAGGGGGGAAACACCTCCCTTGATCTGCTGACAACACCTTTTTATGCAGCCCAGGATGTGGTGTGCTTTCTGGAGTTCCAGAGCACATTATTGACTCCTATCCAGTTCTCTGTCCACCAATATTTCCACATCCTTCTCTCCAGGGCTGCTCTCAGCCCATTCATCCTTCAGTCTTTGTGTCTGTGGGGGTTGCCTCAACCCAGATGCAGGAGATGATGCTTGGCCTTACTGAATTTCATGAGGTTTGCATGAGCCCACTCGACAAGTCTGTCAAGGTGCCTTGGGATGGCATCCCTTCCCCTGAGCAAACCAGCTGCAGCCCTCAGGTTGGTGTTATCTACAGACTGGCTGACAATGTACTCAATCCCACTGTCCATGTCACGGGTGAAGATAGGAAGTACTATTGGTCCCAGTATGGACCCTTAAAAGACAGCATTCCTTACTAATTTTCACTTAGATATTCGAACCACTGACTAGCAATCCCTGGAGGCAGCTAGCCAGAGAATTCCTTACATATTAAAGAGTCTACCCTTTAAATCCATATCTTTTCAATTTAGATACAAGAATATTGTGTGGGACCATGTCAAAGGCCTTGCAGAAATCTATGTAGATGACACTTGCAGCTCTTCCCTTGTCCATTGATGCAGTTGCTCCATTGTGGAAGACCACTGGATTAGCCAGGCATGGATTCCTCTTTGTGAAGCCATGTTTCCTGTCTCTAGCCACCTCCCTGTCTCTCACATGTTTGGACATATCTTCCAGGAGGACATGTTCCGTGATCTTACAGGCTGAGTGAGGCTGACTGAATGAAGCTAATCTAATATACATGAAATGTAATGAGTAGACAGTATGGAATATGGCAGCCCACAATGCCACAAGATTTATTAATTTTTTGGCAAGCTATGTGCAGACTTATGCTATTTGTGTGATTGTATGTTTGATTTGGATATACATCCTTCTTTCCTGCCCTTTTGATGTGAAAACTGATTCTTAAGCACAATCCTATAATTCAAATGGGATGTGTGTAAAATATATCAGGAAAGATCATGGAACATGTGGTACAAAACATGCAACTAATATGAACAACTGATCTGAAACTCACAAATGATTCTTTAGGAAACCACTGAAAGCACTGTTTACACTGTTTACTGTATCTGCAAAATGGGTTTACATGCAGGAGTTCTCCAATTCACGGGCAATAGTTTCAATGCCAGTAAAATAGGATTAAGAATAAAAATGCCTTTATGGTCTAATTATATAACCGAATGTTATTGCTTAAACTATAGATAAGCAATCAGAAAAGCCCTTGCAAGAGAAAGAATTGTGTATTTTTGAGGTGAATAGATCACAAAGTTGCTACTGCTTGCTATCAAGAGTACAGGAAATAAATTCAACTTCATATTATCACAATAAAATGAAGAATCAAAGAAAATGTACCTTTACAAACCCTGGCTCTTGGCAGTAGTTCCATGTTAATGAGTTTATTAGCTTAGGTCCCTTTAGTATTTTGAAGTTTTAACAAACTCATAGCAGTAAGTGCCCACAGATTTTATGAGTGCAAAGATATTTTTAACAGTTGTAATCTTAATATGACTTTAGTAATTACGTGGGAGTGAAGAAAAGGATGAAAAATATGCATAGAAATTGTTAATTATATGGTTACTTAATAAATTATATAGGGAAAAGGTCTTAATTACGAAAAAGGAAGAAATATTTGGCATCTAATAAAAATGTTCTCTTTGAAATCCTTTGCTTTATTATGTTAGAGTGTGGGATATGCACAAATTCTGATAATTTTAAATAAATCACAGATAAAATACACTCAATTGGCTGTTTACTAAACCAACTTTAGAGTCAAAACAATTGTAAAATATATGGCTACTCGCTGCAGCTAGTGGGTAGAAAAGAAATCAATTCTATTCTAACTCTTGTGGCAAAGACATTAACTCCGTGATTCTAATTTAATTTGTCAGTGCCATTGTTCATTGAGAAAGACAAGCTCAGTAGAAACATCAAGAGATGGAGAACATATTAGATAAAAGGCTGATTCAAAGAGCTGTTCCATATAAACATATTTGTCAGTGATGGTACAATTCATATGTGTGCTCAACTTCTTCAGTTTCTAGAAACATCAAGATGGATGATATCATGTGCATTTGATAGGCACAGATGGCCTGGAATAACTAGTATTAATTTCATGACTTGAAAAGAGCATTGCCTGGAAAATGAATCCAAGCAAGTCGATGCCTGGGAATACTGGGACTTCACAGAACTGGTATTCTAGGGGAAGATGTTTTCACAGACTGCAAGTTCATGCTAATGGGAGGCTGGATTTCCACCAGAACAAGGAACAGTCAGTGATTTTGAAAAACAAACATACCATGAATAAAAAAAGCCCAAACAAAACAATTAAGAAACAAAGCAATGACCAAGTGACAAATTCCTGCAACCCTGAATCACTGAAAAATGGCAGGTGTGGAGCAATGCATGGCAAAATTGGGTTAATCTCATTCTGTTAGAAGATTTTTGGAAGGTTAATGAATTGCCATTCTTCATCAGTGAAAGGAGTATTCCATGGAAATTCTACTGTTTGAGGATTTGGGTGAGGTGAAGATCAGAGGCAAGGAATTTTAGTAGAGAACAATGGGCATGTATGAGCACCTGTTCCACTGTGTCCTTAGGCAATTAGCATTTGAAATGCCAACTTTAAAGTGAGGTGAGTGTGAGGAGAAATAAATTTGTTTAAAAGGGGCAAATTTTCTGCAGCACTAAGGTGCTTGTTAAAAAAAAAATCAAATTTTGGTAACATCAAGAAAATATTGACAATATTCATAATATTGACATAGATTTAGTAAAAAGACACAGATATGTCCAAAGAGAAGGGTTTTCTGCTATTTCTTTTATTATCATAATGGTGTCTCTAAACACCCTGTTTTCTATACATGAGTAACATTTTTTGAACTTTGGTTTTATGTATTACAGTAAAATAATTATCTCCTGTAAATTGAATGTATGAGCAAAAAGTCTTATTCCTTTGTATGGACCCTGACCACTAAGAGATTGCTATGGTATGACAAACATAGCTGGTTATTTCAATTCTTATGCATAAAACAACCATAAATAATTAACTGGTGAAAATATTAGTCAGTCAGTTTAGGCAATATCTAATCAAAAGCTGATGAAAAAAGAAAATCAGTTACTCAGGATGTGAGAGTTGTGAGCACTGTACAAAGCAAACCTCTTCTAAGATGTGTGTATTATCTCATTGTTACATGTTCTATGGGTTTTGCTGGAAGATTTAAGGTGTCACTGTCAAGCTGCACAGCAGCCAGAGGTTCTAGTTTGGTTTCTAGGCCTGTGCTATCTCATTCTAGAAAGCAACATGTCACTCTGGCACCTCTTTCAGTGGTATCAAAGGGTGCTACTTAGGTGAAAATATTTCCCAGTTATTTAAATGTTCAATTCAAGTATGGACACAATGGAAAATGAGATGTTGTTTACATCTCTTTTTTCTGCCTTATTTAGTCTTCTGGTGCTGCTTTCGGCACAGGACTTTCAATTAGACAGAGATGCATATGCATAGAGAAATACTGCAACTCCTTTCACGTTAGTGGTTACTCTTACAGATTGGAAAAAAAAATCTAAGAAAAGATGGAGACTTCCTCTAAAAAATATAGTTGGGCAGCTGAAATATTCTTTACAAAATGACGCAAAAGTGGGTGAAGAACTGTTTCCTGTCTTCTCCACACCTTGTCTAGTTCCACATGCACTGTTGTACTTGGAGCATTTATCACAGCAAGGGATCATCATATACATTCTATGTCACCCCATCTCTTGATCCTCTTCCACACTTTAATTTTGAATTTCTTCATATCTATGCTAGTAAATTTGCCCCCTTTATTTACTATGTATGTGGTTTCATTGAACTGTTTCTGTTGTGGGAAGAGTTTTGTACCATCACCTGCACAACCCTAATTTTTTTAGCACCTAAGTGCAGTCTAATCTTTGACTTTCTCTTGGTGTTTAGTTTAATATGACAACCACTTTGCACTCAGGAGTAGAGTGCTGTGATTGATTCAGTGTTTGTATTTTGTTCTATGTGTAACACAGTTGACTCCAACTTTCTTCTCTAACCTGCCAAGCTGTCACAAAACCACTCAAAACACTTCCCTTCTCTGTAATTTGGGATTGTTATGTTAGTGATATTTTCCTTATGTTCATGTGTATCTTTTGCTCAACCTAACTGCTGTGGCAGGGAACTAAAGTTGTTCTAAGAATTGTGCTCTGTCTGCTGCATAAATATTTTAATTCAGAAATTTTCCCAGATTTTCCAAAAGATTGCTCCATTTGTTAGAGAATGCATATATTGTGTATGAATGACACGGGTATACAATTTCAATTTCTTAATATAAATGGATAGGTTTATGATTTTACAACAGACAATAAACCAAATTCAGATTACGGAGAGCTCATCTTGACAATCATATAATAAGTTTGCTACAATCAGAAAAATGTTGACTGTAAAAATAAAATTTTCTCAGTGCTGACATTTAATGTGTTTCTACAGGCACCATTATCTTAGTGTAATGGTAAATAATGGAAAGAGTTCTTTGTTTTGGAAAAAAGTAAACATATCCAAATATTTCTGATGACCTTGGTAATTAGTTGTTTGCAGGAATAAAACCTTGGGCTGGTTTTTAGTAGCCCACTACGAATATATATACACATCTCTGTATTGCAGTCATAAAATAACAGCAAGAAAAAAGAGCATGCAACATTTAACTTCTCATTAGAGATGGCTATTCTCAATATGCAAAAGGCAGCAGCTTTCATGAGGTTAACATTGGCATAAGCAATCTGAGACCAAGTTCTCACTGAAATGTAAACAACTTCTCAAGGGGAAAAAAAGGAACATGTGGTTTTGTGTATCTTGCTTAATGTTCCTAGAGACTGAGCACATTGCTGCTGAATCTAAATAGACAGGAGTGTAAACCACAATATTTTTGCTCCCTCTGCTCTCATTAAACATGCAATTATGCTATTATATCTAAAGGTACTTGGAGCTGTATTTACAGGAAGACTAATCAATGTTATCCAGGTGTATGTTGAATAACAGTGAAGATTCTACATGTTTACATCTCCCGGTAAAACAGAATTCCATAAATTCCTCTAGCTGTCAACTCCTTTATCCATGTAAGTAGTAACTTACAATCAATAGCTAGCTGGGACAATGGCTTGGATGCCTGAAAGTACTGGCAAAGGAGAAAAATAAGAAATCCAGCAACAAAGAGGAAGTTCTGGTTTAAGTACTCTTAATGGCTAACTTTGGCTATTAAGTACTCTTAAGAGTACATTAAGTACTCTTAATGGCTATACCTCAAGTATGCCTTACCCAGGAAATTTCTGCTGGTACTGAAATATAATTAATTGCTAAACAGTCTTCAGTCAGTTAAAGTTATTGTTGGTCAATTCAAAATGTCTGTAAGTTGCCTGAGCTTTGAAAATGTGTGCACAAGGAAATGTTTTCTAATAGTCTGCTAAACACTCTTTGAACAGAATAGAAGATGTTGGAAAAAATAAGTAGTGCAGAGGCTTCAGGTCTCTTACTGGCTTTCCTTGGATTGCATAGAAATGATCTAGTTTTTAAAAGATTATTATCTATTTCTGAATATGTTGGCTTCATGAGGTTCTGAACTTCCTCTTGACTTCCTAAAAGCTTACTTAAAACCCTTCTAGTATTTCAAACTTCATAGCAATAATGTCTGCATCAGTAACTGAAGATAAAATCTGTAAAATGTAATTGAAAAACTTGGTCTAAGTTATACATATCTAGAGTGCAATCTTAAATATGTGGTTTTGACAGATATTTCAGAGTTTGAAGACAACTTTAAATTATACAATAAAGGCAGAGCTTGCTTAATTCTGATGGGTTAAAAACTACTGGAAAAGAGAGAACAGCCATAGTGCTAAGAGTAGTCTCCAGATCAACTCAACAGTCCTTTGAATACAAGTATTCTACAAGAAAGGAGAATATCAGCTAACATTAGGACGATGTTTTGCTAAGAAACATGGACAAAATATATGCAGTTTTTCTTTTAACTATTGTAAAGGGAAGACAGTGAGTTTAGTAAAAAGTCAGTGCAGACCAAAAAGGTGCCAGGAGTAGGGGAAGATGAAAGCAAGCAAGGGGTCAGAAAGAAATCAGATACACAAGAAAAAACTACTGTTCTCTGCAAATCCCTCAATTTGTTATTGCTGGAACAGCTTTTTTGGCTTCAATCTACATTTTCTCTTCCAAACTGCGAAGGTTTAAAGAAAAAGTAAAACTTTAAATTTCTTCAATTATGTGAGTGAAGGAGCTAAGTAAGTTCCTCTCAAGTCAGATACAAGTGCTGAAATGCTCTTCTTGGCTTTCATTTTGGACCAATGCATTCCAAAAGACTTTCTATCAATGCTCTTTTATGGGAGATGAGTTTGACAACAAAAGTGATACCAAAAGTCATACCACTGAAGTAGGAATGTTCTATTGGTGTGGCACAGTGTACTACCAAGACAGATGGAGAATATTTACTTATTTATTTATTTCCACTGGATTTATTTAATATTTTAATAGATAATGTAGTAAGAGCATAGTAACATATATATGCTCATAAAAAATGAGACGATTGTAGAGAAAACATTAGTTTTCCTTCAATGAAACAATAATGCTTTCCTTTGATGTTAAACCCCACTTTTCAAAGTATTTTGAACACTTAAGTATTTAAAGTAGAAAAAGTTAGCATCAGAAAGTTTGACAGTGGGATTTAAACTGCTTTGTGGGACTGGTAGAGGAACAAAATACCCTCTAAAATATACAGGTGCCTAACACTATTTAAAATCTGTTTCGTAGCAGAAAAAAATTGTTTTTCTATGAGCATTTGTTTAGAAACTGATAAAACCACCAAGTTTATTTCAAAACTTGATTATAAACACATGTGCATCAATAACAAAACTGAAGTGAATCACCTGAAAAAGCTGCTCAAGGAACTGTTTGCATGCACAGGTGTGGCTTTTTTACACGTAGAGCATGATTCTGTATATGAAGGATAAACTACCTCAGTTTATACAAGATTTCTGACACTTTTTTCATAGAGCCATCTCTTTAGTTTCATTGGATACTTTTTTTTTCCCGTAAGAAGAGCTTCTAGCTAAAACTTTAATTTCAAACTACTCTTAGTCTAGGTAAGAGTGAGTGTGGTGTGTGAATGAGTATGGTAACCAAGGAGTCACAGTGCCTCCAAGCTGGCCACAATAGCTTCTGTCACTTATCTGCTCTTGGGTTTTTTGCTCTTGCAGTTTCCCCATTTGCAAGCCAGACAGCAGTTGGGATCCCCTAGTCACTAAGAGTTACAAGTGACAAATAAGTCATAACTAAAAATTTCACAAATCATGCTATTGTTTTATGTAATATGGAGTTTAGCTGTTTCAGAAAAGAAAATGACAGGAGTAGTGTAGAAGGAAATCAAAGTTTTTTGTACTGAGGGATTGAAACTTTAGCAAGAAGACCTGAAATTTTCTGAATGGCTTTAAAAATTAAATAGGTCTTTTTTCTGCCTTAATTTGGGGGAGAAGTATGGACAATTTTCCTTTCTTAAGCTGCCATATAAACAGTTGCTATTTTACGAGCATACTTCTAAACTGTGTGCGCGGGTGTTCTTTATAAGTCTTTGAACACAAGAAGGGAAATTCTGAACAATTCTTCCCTCTTCCCCTTCAGTGATTTAAATATTTTGAAACCTGAGAGTTGGATTTCAAAATATCTATGCACTCTACTTCTTTAACCTTTGATTTTAATCTGTGCAGATTTTCAGCCATTTTTTTAAATTGGGGATGAGATGTTAATTTTGAATACCGTCATAATTTTCATAAAAGATTCCGGTTCAGTTTGTGTGTCCTTAAATAATGTAGAATAGATATGAGAATAACTTTATGAGTGTGTGTAGATAAATTGCTGTTGTGGTTCTGGCCTCATCTCTTCTATCTCCTGGGCAGCCTGGCCCCTTCCAGGCTCTCTGCACTTCCTTCTGGAGTTTGAGGGAAAACCCATAATTTTAAAAAGTATTTAGATTAATTAAGCTTATATTATGCTTATACAATCTTTATTGATTAAGTAAAATTTGCTCTCTTCCCTGATGTTACAGCTTTTCTAGTCACAGAACTATGAGGTTCTGCAGCCTAGGTTATGGTACATAAAACATACATGCTATCAATCCTTTTGACTTTGTACTATTTAAGTAGGATAAGATGTTACTAATTTTCTTGATATTTTATGTGTACTGTATGTTTGCACAATTGTTTTCTATGAGGTAGATAAAACTTGTATTGACACCTTATCTCCTCCATAGGGTCTGACTTAATTTTCTTTTATATAAACTTCATGCAATGAGTATTCAAAAACACATTATTATCCTAAAGGTGAACTAACCATTAAAAACTTGTATTAAATACAGAGGATGAAAGTGACTCCTGAAGGGGTTTTTTTGATCATTCTGTATTGGGATATGAGGGACCTGGTATAGAATAGGGAAATGCTAATGGTACTAGCAGTTAGGCAGAGGTGTTGACAATAAGAGTGTAATTTCATGGGAGACGGTAGTATTTATTTCTATTCATTGAAACCTGTCTGAGGAGGAAGCCTGACACTACAACTACTAAACACACTCAGTGACATTTAGGCCATGAAAGCTTATAGTCTGTTTGAAGGTTATGTTTAGAAATAACGTGAATATCAGTGACTAATCTATGCATTAAACAAGGAAGGAATGTGGCACTTCAGGTGCATGAAAAAAGACCAGTTACAGAAGTGTCTATTGCTCCCGTCATAATGCAAGTTTGTCATTTGTCATCCTTAAAAATTGAGGGACCATTGAACTTGTCCTATGCCATGGGAATTGGAAATGAAAGACTTTGTGTAAGAGTAATTTTTATGTTATAATCATTAAATATAAAATAATTCATTATCTAGGCAGTTTCTGTCATATTTATATGTGTTTTTATGCCATTTCAACAAATACTAGAATGTATTCCTAAGGGAAACCGTATTAACATTATTTTTGTGGGATGTCTTATTTTTGTTTGTTTCCTATAGGTCCTGGAGGTCATAACTTAGCTTTTTGCATCCTATCCACGCTATGTGGATGTGGAACAACCAGTTCAGCTTTGCTTCCACAGAGCATTAGTCTAAACAAATGCATGGTTTAAGGGTAGGAACAGAAAACATTGTGGATTTGATCACTTTCCAGCTTTTCCAAGATTTCTTTACAGTCTGTTTTTCATTAACTTGTCTAGTCTGGGTGACAGCCTACAGTATACAGAGACCACTGTGGAAGAACTTACAAGGAACCAGGTATTCCTAAGCACATTTTTGCAATTTACTTTTGCAAACTCAGTTCAACTATAGCAATTTGAATGAAAAACTGGGTTGACATCAGGTTATAAAAGGATGTTTAATTAAAATTCTTCTTCTTCATCGTCTCAGATTTGAATACACTGATTTAGTTTTCCATTTTCTCAAAGGGACCTAAGGACTTGCCTACTATTTTTTTTAGCTAAGAGAAAAATCTCAAATGTTTAAGTCTAGGCATCATTCCTGACATTCATAACTAAAACCTTACCTAGCACAAAGATCACTCATGAATCCAGTGCTGTTGCTGCAAAATCACCTGTCTGGTCCTTGCAGCATCTCTGACCTTAACTAAAATTTAATACTACTGAAAAATATAGGCCTACTTTTCTCTAGATTATTAGAGTTGAAGGCTGGCCTTTGAGCCAAAAGTGTCCTTTCAATGCTTCCTGCTGTATCCTTTCTTAAACAGTGTTCTACTTTGGCTATAATATCCTAATAATTTGTTGTTGTTGTTGTTTTCCTCTAACTCCAGAGAAGAACATCTGCATTTCATATGCTACAGTGGTCTGTACTGGAACTGAACCACAGATTCCTAAAGCAAATAATAAATAATTTTTGGTCCCTACTGTTTCTGAGTATTCTCCAGGACTTTTTCAAGAATTCTCTTGTAGAGAAAGAACTTGCTTTATAAGTCTTGTCTTTGTATAAGTCCTCTTTTACAAGCTCCAACTTTTCTTACTTATAATCTAGAATATCTATAAAACTTGATTTTACTGAGTTAGTTATGGATATATGAGTAGGGAGAAAAGTACTATTTATGTAGTTATTCTTTTACAATTTGTAAACATGAGCTAATACGGCTTACTTTGCGTGGGCAATCTTTCAAGTTTTTGTTGTACTTGATTTACCATCTGTGCTTGTTCACACTCCAGTGTGTTCTGCCTCTGATTAGGCCATGGATAACAGAGAGGGGAAAATATGAGGGGAGAAAATGGATGACAGGTGAAATATGATGCTCAACTTAAAATTCACAAGACTTATTTTAAAAGAAATTTGGGATTATCATGAACATGCACTAAAAATCTATACTTGTATGTTACCTCAGAAATGTACTTTCCCCCATTCTATATTCTTTCCATAAAATTAGACATCAAAGTGGCTAAATTCCACACCTTTTTGCAACTTTGATAGTTGAAGGGGCACTCCATTGTGTAACCTAGTTTAAAATTTGGCCTTATGTTTTTGCCATATGTTTTCAGAAGTTATGCTGGTTTGAGATCATAAAAAACCAAAGCTCTACTTGTTTTGATAGCAATTGTCTGTGTGAATCTGATGGCTTCTGCTTGTTTTTTAAAAAGATTTGTAATTTATTAAGTATAAACATACTTTCCCTCTCTCTCTCTATGTATATATATCTCACATGTATCTATAACATGCATAACTTTATATATGTATAGGTATACACGAACTGCAAACACACAGAATAAAGATATTGGCAACAAATAATCATGTCATTTGAGCAACTGAATATTCAAAGTATCCCTATCAAAACTGACTGATTAATGGTTAAAAAGGCTGTATGTTGTCATTAAATAAGTCTTCACTTCCTAGGTCCCTTCTCCTTTTTATCAGAAGCAGAGCTTCTATACATTTGCTGTTAAGCCTCGTGTGGATATATGTAATCTCTGACCTATGAATCTTCCTGCTCTTGAGAAAAGTTTTTTATAGTTCTGGGGGATCATAGTCTCATTAATTTACTAAGGCACTTCCTCATAAAGAAATTCTTTTCTTCCATGTGGAGGTGTGATAGCTTTTAGAAAACTTTATTGTGTCAGTGAAAATACTATGACATTCATAGTAATGGATGAAAATAGAAATTAAATTAAGTAAAAAAAAAATCACCTATAGAACTTTTTTTTAAAATCCTTGCATATTCAGTGTTTGTCTCTGATTTAAAGAAAGAAAAAAGATTTTTCCAAGTCTGACTGATTGGAGCTGTTAATGGCTACTAAGAGGATGTGAGTTTAGGCAAAGTGTGTAGCACTTATTTTAAACAGAACATAATTTTGATGATTACAATTTATTTTGATGCTTCTTTCTGCAAACAATATTTGCTCAGCCATCTCTTGCTCCAGAAGATTTCCTACTGGAAGACAAATTGCACTCGCATAACAGACTCATTTACTCGTTTCTTGATTTGCATTCCGTGGAGAAACTAAATGACCTGCCTTTCTATTCTTAATGGAGCCAGTACACTTTGCTGCCTAGAATAAATAAAGTCATAGCCCTGTAGTACTGACATTGATAAATTATGCTATTTTTAAATCTGATTCTTACTATAAATTAAACTACCATTATTTCTGCAATCTTTTACTAAAGTTGTATACAAGCACTGTCTCAGCAGTTAAACTGTTAATGATCACTAACTGTATGGTAATGAATTTACTTAGAAGACAAATAAGTCTTCCGCTTTTCTGAGCTTTTAGAGATCTTCCATTAGATTAATCAAAGTCTTTAGGAACTGGCTTTCCTTGATCCTTACCTGTTGCTCCTATTAAGTATTTTCTGTGAAATATATGTTAATTTGTATTCATATAAGTGTGAAATAGATTCTGAGGTTTCAATACCATTTGTTTTCAAACCTTATTAAGAGCTGCAGTACTTACTGAAGGCTATGAATGTGTGAAATCTCATACTTTCTACTTTGAGCTCAAGAAGGTTTGGAACTATTTTTCAAAAGCAGTGTGCATATTTTGATCATATTTTTCTAGCTGTTGGTGTCATACAGAAATTTTTCTACCTTGTGAAGAAGATTATGTCGACCCTTCTATACAGTACATATAAATTTTCATCTTTTTAACTTGAATATATGATTTTAAAATAGAAAGTTTTAAAAATATGAACTGGTTGTTTCTTCACTCAGAATGATTGTTTCCCCTTTCCATTGAAGTATACTTCTTGGACTTTTCTTCCTCTTTTACCTGGTCAGTCCATAGACTGCTGTATACAAAACTTTGTCAATTTGTTACTTGAAGTTTTATTCTGGTTATAGCCTGTTGAACATCATCAGTTTTACTGGCATTTACTTATGGATGCTATGGATATTGAACTCAGATAGATATGTGTGTAAAGTGCTTTAAAAGATCATATGAAACTGTTCCAGGTAGAAATTGAGATTAATTCTTGCACTTATTCCATGCAAAGTTTCAAAAGATGGCAGAAATTACCAGCTAAATGTCTGAACAGGAAGCAAGACAAGTTTGAAGTCTTGTAGAAGAGATTAAGAAACCCAATTATAGAGTAGTATAGTAGTGTAGTTCACTTTGATAACTGTTTAACTTACTTAGAAACAAAATATAATTAAGTATTGAAATGATTTATGTTGCAGTCATTCTGTTGCTGAAGTCATTCCATCACCAAAGTTATTTTTATAGCTAGTCACCAATGTTGGAAAGCAAAGAGGATAGGAAAGGAAAACAGGAAGCACTTCATGGTTTGAAAGACATTTTGCTTAAGCAAAGTATTTATACGATCCCTTCAAAGATAAGCAAAGTCATGCATAATCCTCTCATTACAAGCAGTTTAGTGCCCACCCTTTCAGCTGCTTTCATGTTGTATAATGTTGTGTCAATGTAGATTCCTGAAAACCATGGCCTGTTAGATTAATGTGATGCATGGGTGCTAAAAGTTACATTAATGCTGCATTAATGCTTTAAGGTTAAAAGGCTGGAGCCACTTTGTTCCCAATAACTGAAGACTTCAGCATATCAGGTTGATGTCTGTCTACAAACCTCTAAACATTTTGGAAATAATGTTTTAGAGAAATTAAATATCACACTAAGGAGAGTTAAGTTAGCAATAGACTGTGCTTAAGGATATAAATTTAGATCAATGAGGATCAAAACCCCCAGATAATTTAGAAGGAAATGCGCTTGGATGTATGAAAGCACTCTATGAATTGCTCCTGGACAAATTTTAATCACACAATAATTCACTGGTACGTGTCTGACACAAGCCTGTAGAACCCTAGCTAGCTCTGATTCCCGGCTGTGCCAAGGGCCATTCCCAAATCTGCCAGCAGATTCAGGTAATGGTGCAGAACAAGGCTGTTCTTCTGTGGCAAACAGGTGTTACAGTGTCTAGACTTTGGAGCAAGGACTAGAGAAGATTTTCGTATGGTTTCTCAGAGACCTTTATTCCCCAAGAGGGGGGGACAAAAAGGAACCAGGAACAAAGCCTGCACCCGCTTTTAAACCTGAGGGGTGGGGGTGTGGAACAAGCAGGGGATTGGTCCCAGGGCAGATGGACAGGGGTTTTTCCATAACATCGGGCAGGGTCAGGGGAAAGATGGACAGATGACCAAAGCTTCTAGGGACAGGGCAGGGGTAGGAGAGGTAGACAAAGAGACGAAAAGGGGACAGCACCCAATGCATCGAGCAGGAGGAAACAGGGAAGAACCATTGAAATACAGAACTGAAAACAGCTTAACAAAAACCCACCACCACACGTCAAGCACAGAAATAATTCAGAACAAACTAAGACAAAAACAGTTGATGCAGCTGAAGTAACTGCAGTCTTAAGAGAATAATTTAATAGAAATGTGTACTCTGTTCATATTAAAATCCCACACTTAAATACAATTTTTACACTTAAATTTGCAATTTGAAGTCCAAATTTTAAATTTTCATTTCTGTATGTTAAGATATGTAAAAGAACATCTAATAGCTATAAAAGCAGGGTATAAAATGTTTGCTATCTGTTTTTATTCAGTGAAATGTTCTTTGACATGGAATTAAAATTGAAGTTTCTGGAATGCATGACCTCCTGATGCTGCAGGATAGAATGTGTTGAACTGCTGTGCAGGTAAAGTACAAGGGGGACAACCAAAACAGTCATGGTCTCAAATAAACTTCATCCAAGGATAACTTGACACAAGGGAAACCAAACCAGACTTTGCCCACAAGAAACTGTTGAAGTCTTCATGCCATAAAGAAATGGAACTGTAGGAAGGATTAAGATTTTCGTGTGGCAGAGGGGGAGAAGTGTTTAATATAAGCGAAATAAGCGGGAGATGAAAAAAAATTAAGTGAATTTATTAACGGAAAATACTTGCACAGAAAACAAGGTAGATGGAGACTCACAGTCACATTATTTTGTGAAATGGCAGTACTTGATTGATTAACCCACTACCTTATTCAAAAACATGTTTTGAGTTTTCTATCTGTTTGAAGTAACTTAAAATTATCTATTAAATATTGTTGAAAGAGGTACTGTGCCATGTAGCTTTAACACCAGTGGAAATTTTATGTCTTGTGAATGTAATAAAATTTCAGATAGCAAACATATATATCTATATATCTCTATCTGTCTCTATCTCTATCATCTCTATCATCTCTATATCTCTATCTCTATTTCTATCATCTAAATCTATATATCTATATCTATATATCTTTATAATCTATATCTATATCTAGCATATATTTGGCAGGAATACATGAAAAAAGTAAGGAACTCTGGCTACTTTGCAAACCAGATGAAGAATGTTGGCAAAGCTTCTTCATTTCTGGGTCAAAATGCAACCTATGGGTCATACAGAAAGAGGCTCTAGAAAAATTTCTTCCTCTCTACTAAGATATTCTTCCTCGAAAAATACAAAGTTATGCATGAGCATATATGTTCCAAGAGCATCTCTTATAGACTATGGATAGAAGTTAAAATGCAAATTTCAGTAAGTTGATAATGGGCATAAAGAGGTCAGAGGCCTTCCTCTCTGGATAACTAACTGTAGGACTTGACAGCATGTCCCTGCTTTGCACAGCTCTGGCTACGAGTTCACCTTTTTTGTTGGAATGAGGACTTTGGTGGGATGTTGTCAGCAATCACTCACCCTCACTGACTGCAAAGATCTCTCTGAGCCACCATGGACACAAGAATCCTGGGTGTATATTTGGCTGAGCCCTCAGTACCTGCAATGGGGTAAGGAAAGACCGCAGCATGTTTTTCCAAAAGCTGAGGGTATTTGAAAGGCTGAAATTTCTATACCTTTATGCTCCAAATCTTTACATCCTAATGACATCAAAACAGGATTCAAAACTGCTGAAGAGGGAATTGATCTTGCCAGTTTTGTTACTGAACATGACAAATTGAACTGGTTTACTACTGATAGTCTAGATTTATCAGAGGAAGTAGATATGTGCTTCACTCTTTAAGAGAAATCAAAATGCTTTAGAAATTATATGTTATTAAATACCTATTACTAGTAGATATTTAAAATAGAGACTCGACAAGGTAACGGTCTTGTCAACCCTCGAAGGGGGAGAATGTTGCCTTAAGTTTTAGCTTTCATATTTTTTAGATTTTGTGCTGCCTAGGTGTATAGCTCGGAGCTTCATATTAAGTGGTAGCCAGTTGTCTTCACAGAGTAGGTAGAAAAAAAAATCCTTTTTCAGCTTGAGCCCAAGGACAACCATTACAAGTTTTCAGGCCCAAAAGCATAAACAATGGTGAACTGAAGAGAAAAAATCAAGAAGCATGGGACTTCATAACCTGAAGCTATAATTGGACAATTAACCCCAATATGTAAATGGACTAAAACTTATGAAACTGTGAAACCTCATGACCAGTTAGCCATTTTGTGACCATTTTTGGTCCATCTTGGGTATAGCCCTGGCCAGGCTTCTGTACAGCCCAAGATATATCCTTAAAGGCCTTTTGATAAATACCTACTTTATTCTCTTAGCTCTGTCTAGTCTCTGTTCCAGGTCAGCCTTCTCAAGGCATCAGTTCAACATTGAATTTTCTTTCCTACTACTGTCTAATACAAGTATAAAAGTCGAGGGTTTATTTCTTCACAATTTTTTATAGTCAAGCAAGTAATTTTGATCTATCTTTTCTGAGTACCTACTTTGTCGGATGTATGTATGGTAAAATTTTTAATAAATTTTTATGATTTATTTTTCAGAAAGAGAGCAAAATAATCCAAAATAATTTACAGTGCATATGCAAAAATGTTATGAAAAGTTATTTCAATAGATAAAAAAATACAGAAAACTGAGTGTGCAGACAGTAATGCAATAATTCGTACATTTTTTCAAATTTTTGAAATTAATACCTGCACTTACACATAAAATCATTGTAGTACAAATGACAGAGGAGTATAACAAAAAACCAACAACTTCTCACATGTAAACAGCTTGTCTAGTGAACAACTTCAGGATAGGCAAGCCGATTGAATTCTGCCCTTTTGACTTTCCACAATAATTCTTGAGAAGTTACATATAGTTCAGGTTTCAGATTTTTGTTATCCAGTGTCTCTTCTGACTTCTTGTTTCTGAAATACAGCACAGTAATTCTTGGTGCAAATTGCATAAAGCAATTATAAATGAATTCTTGTGTTGCAAAACATGAGCAAGAAACCCATGACAGTTATGGAAATTATGGAAAATTTGGGAGGTTTTGTCTTCTGTGTGAGTCATCTAATTGTGCCATTCATACTTTGAAAGCCTTTACCTTCAATGTCTCTCCACCTGCCTTGATCCTGGAGTGGAAATGATCATCTGGGTAAAGGAAATTCAACACTGAGCACTTGTTTGTACTGCAGTTTTAAGGAAGTCAATTTCAGTGTGCTCATGGAAGGAGGCTAAAGTTTCTCCAAATTAACATTTGCTAATTTTCTTTTATTGCTCTGTATTCCTTTCTTACTTTGTTTGTTTCTCTTGAAGGTCTCATCCATAGAATTCTTACATACCCTGTCAGAATCAGTTTATTGTATTTCAGATGTGCATTCAGCTCAAAACTACAATGCTTTTATGATAAAGAGAGAAAGAAATGTTTTAAGCTCCTATTGCAGTCAGGTAAGTAAAGACAGTTGTGTAGTGACAACTTCAGACCATCTTTCAGTCTTACCAAACATGAGGATATGATTATTTCTTGGTAAACTCAGTGCCCATATCTTTAATTCCTTTAAAAGCAAATTGGAAATACAACATTTCAACACCTAAATATATTTTAAACAAAAATCTTTTGCCTTTTAGAATTTTAATGATGATGATGAAGACTTAAATGTGTAAATAACTTCAACAGAAAAATATGTCAAGCCTTTGGCGTTTGCTTTATGTAAGAATTTACAATTTGGTTCCTGCAGTAAACATGAAGGATGAACATAACTTCCCATGAGTGGTGCTGTTTTCCTTTGAGAACTTGCTTTGAGTAAGGGGATAACTCTAGTTCTTTTACCACATCAGGCAAGTGCCCTTCTGTGACAGACTTCTCATGCTTTTACTTCAGCTTCAGGACTCCTTTTAGGCCTTCTCACCAAGACCAAAAGAAAGTCTGTGCTTAAGTCAAAGGCACAACCAAACCAGATTATCCTGTGTAGCCAAAATGATCCCTGAAAATAAAACTGAATTACAGGTCAGGTTCCTGCTGAATGACTGAGTGACAATGCCTGCAGACCTCTGCCTGTGACTAGCAGCAATGAGAGAGAAAAGCAGACTTCATTAGGTGATTAGGTAGTTGAAGGTTGATTTCAGCTTAAAGATTAAGTTAGGTGTGATTGTGATGATATGATGCTCATCACTGTATTGGGGATTTCATCCTGCATGTGATACACTGCAAAAATTAATATTTTATTTGTGCAAAAATGTGTTTGATGGAAATTGTTCTCCTGATAATGAAAGAAAAGAGGGGCATATGCTACCACATCAAAAAGCAGACTATAACAATTTCTTGGTATTTTACATTTGAGTAACAGAGTGCCATAATTAATCACTTTCATAATAAATGAATGCAATTATGCTGTATTTCTAATTTTCTGCAGAAAAAAATTCAAGTACTTGTTGCTCTAACACTAAGTACTACATCAGTCATATAAAGATTTGCTATTTGAAGTACATTCCTATTTTTTTCCTTTTATTCATACTCATATGTTCAGCATCTAGACTTACAGAAAAGGGTTTGTGCATTGTAAACTGTATAAAAATGAATAATTTCCCTCACTTTTTATTTGAGTATTCTGTAATTATGGAAATAAGTGAACATGGCTCCTCAATCATAATTGTTTTTCTCTTTAATGTTTAAACTGTAACTCAAATAATATGTGTAAATTAGTTTTTATCACTTTCCACTTACATTAAGAGTGGTTGATGTATATGTTTTTAGATGAGTACTTGCTTTTGTCTTCAACAAAAGCCTGTAAGATTCTACAGCAACTGAGTAGAACCATTCAATGTAGAATAAATCATATAATAAGAGACTAGCTGTCTGAGACATGATCTTCCTGTCTGAAAAATGATGCTTTGCTTTTTAAATGCCTATTAAGATGACATGATCTGTTCAAACATCTTCAACCACAGAGGTTTCTGGGAAAAAAATATTGTGAAGGCCCTCGCTTTTTGTATGGCAGCAGGTCCTTTGAAAATACTGGCAGTGTTGTGGGAATTCTCTCTCAGAGCACTTACAGGGCAGTGATGGCTCTTTCCCCACACCTTGTCAGTTTTAGTCTTTGGGATACTAATGGAACTATCAAATGGCAGATTGACAGTTTCAGTCTAGTATTTATTATGTGTATCTCTCTCAACAAATCCAGATGTGGGCCCAGCGGGAAAGATTACCTCAGCAGTATCATTATAGATATGTGAAAATCCACTGTGTTAATCTCTACTTAGCTTCTAGGCAGAACCTGTGATTTCTACATAACTAATTTTTTCCAAGGTTCACCTTGTCACTCTTTACAATTCATTAGAGTAAATTTCATCCTTTACAGCTTTTTCAGTGCGACTGAATTTTTATTCTCATGTAGACCATGAACTTATATCAAAACTATGCATGTGATAAACAGAAAAGTAAATAAATTTCTCTAAGAGCCTTTCTATCAAAACACACAAACAATTGATATGAATGGCATATCAGTTTTATCACAGTGAAACTGAAAGTTCTGCATTTATAGGATTTTAAGTGAAATGATGCTTGAAGAGTATAATTACACATTGCTCTGTAAATGTCTGAATAAATTACTGAAAGTACCCTAAGTCCCATTAAGTCTTTTTATTATTTTGAAATATAAAAAATTTCTGGAAACTTTGGAGGAGTGATTGTGTACTGGGAGAAAATGCAGTAGTTGCTGAAAGTGTCAAGCATTGTGTCCCCCTACTCTGTATTCTTTATTTTTAATTGGACAGAAATTACATTACATGATAAAATATGATATAAAATTGTAATATCTGATGTCTTAGGTTAAAATGATGATGTAGAGATGGGCTGATTAGAGAGACATCAATTATTTATTTCTTATTGTTTTTTGAACCTTTGAAATATGACCTCAAAGCTTAGACATGGAATAGTTAAGTGGTAAGATTAGCAAAGAATTTTGTGCTTGTTAGGTTTCTTTAGATAAAAAGTAATCTTTAAACAGAACTCCTGTAATTCCTTTCCAGTCATGCCTAATGTACTAATTTCTGGGAACGTAAAAAATAAACTTTCTCTTCCAACTCATAAACAAGAGTCAATAATTTTATCTTTGAGAATGACTTAGTTTTGATTAATTAAACTTTGATAAAAGCCAAGAAAACTCAAGCAGACTTAAATTACATCATGTTTAATGGACCAGGCAAGCCATGGTAATACTCAGGATCTTTGATTTGTAGACTTTCATAACATAAGCTTGTTTGTGTCTGTTTCTGCTTCCTACTTCTATTCCCATACAACAATAGCAACAAAGAAGGAAAAATTTTTCTTTTTTTTTAGAAACACCTAAAATCTGGAAGTAATATTAAAATATGTAAATATATAATTAGAAAACTCTTGTAAGACAGTCTTCCAAGAGATGAAATGAACAAAGATTCAAAATTGCTCAAAATACAACTTTTTCTGTGAGATTGTCCAGGAAAATTACATGCTAATTAGGTTTTCATATAGGCAAGAGATGAAAGGGATTGTCTGTTCTCAAAATCTGTATGATTTAGTGTTATTTTGGGTAAACAAGAACCAAGATACAGAAAATATTCAGCAATTTCATTTAAGGCTGTACAAGATTGCTATAGCCTTATAAAATTAAAATAGATTACAATATATTGTATCCGGACTTCATTGTTGCTTTATGGACAAAAAAATATTAGCCTTTGTTTCTGAAAGTATCTAATTCAAAACATTTATTTGGAAGTTTCTTCCTTCTCTGCAGTAAGAAATTTTCAACCTAGCTGTCTTGCAGGTATGAAGCCTTTTTTCACGGATTAAAATTTGAATTTTCTTGTTTCTGTATCAATAAAGGTTCAAATATTAGTCCAGCAAATGTTATGTTTGGCTAAGTCTTCAGTTCATTATCTCAAGAGAATCTTGAGTGAATTTCTAAACCAAAAAAATCAACGAAAGGAAAAAAAAAAAAAAAAAAAAAAAAAAAAAAAAAAAAAAAAAAAAAAAAAAATCCCCTATGCCCCAAACAAAAGAAATCCCCCCTACATAAGCAAGGGAAACAAAAATTATATGAGTTAACAATTTTAAAAGAAATTTTATCTCTTCCTTGGGCTAAAAAACGAGTCTGTTTCCATATTGTGCCTTTTTGGAGATATTACAAAAGATTTAAATCAATGTTACAACTAGAAAGGCTCAGAAGGTGACATATATCATCTAATTTTACATCCACTGTTGAAAAGAAAATTAATAATGTTGGAGCACATCTACTGTAATTGAAGACTGAAAGATAAATATAATAACTTGAGAATAGATTTTTTTGTTGTCATACTTTGGAAATGGAAAACTTTGGTTAAAACTAAATTATTGAAAATATTAGTAATAAACATTGTGAACTTTCACAGTTTGGGATTTTAAGTACAATACTTAGTGTATGCTAACTTTCCTATTTCAATTTAAATGCAACTAATTATGCATGAAGAAAAAATACTGCGGTTGTCTACACAAAACAGAAGAGTTTCTTTTACTTAAATTGCTGTTGTTTCAGGACATGTCTTTCTTCTCTTTTAGACTGTGAAAGCTCTTTCATCGTTGGTTTAAATATTTAGCAAGTGGTGCCTAGCTGTAACAGAAAAAGTTTAGTAGGCCTTTTACACAGTGCATATTTCCTCATAGTAGAATTCTTTTGAGTGTGGGTCATTGCCATAAATGTCACTGCTTTCTCTGTGGGTCATTGTGGATCATTGTCATTGCTTTCTCTGTTCACTTGCTGATATTTTCATCAATATGTCGACTTCTTCATTGGCTGTTCTTTTCCTAACTTGCTGCTTGGTGACAGGAGAGCAAACAGCACTTTGGCTTTGGTACCTGCTAAACAAAAACAGCTGTCTCTCCAAATGACTGTTCAGGATGTAAATATTGCAATTTAACAGTCTAGGGTAAGCCCACCCTTGAAATATTCGTTTCTCAGCAGCAGCAATAAAACGAAATCTGTATTTATCAGCCAATTGCCTGTTGTGTGAAGCATGGTAGAAAGCTGGTGCTACCAGTGCAAAAACACAGCAGGGGAGACTGGATTTGTTGCTCTGTTCTTTAGGATGATAGTTGAGACACTATACCAAGTATCTCTAGAGGACTTAATCTGTTACTGTCAATTCTCTATCTGTTCCTTCCAAATGTACAATTCTGTGATAAGTAATGAAGAAAAGTTTTACAACGAGAGGAACTTATTTTTATATCCATAGAGGTTAAAAAAGATATTTATCTGGGAAAAGATTTATGAAGGCTTTTATGATGTGTTCCATAACACAGTGTTTTTAATTAATAATTAAAAGATAATGCATTAATTACATAAGCCTGACTATATCAGTTTTTTCAATTTGTTTATTTAGTATGACTTACCATTGAAATACCAGAAAAGTATTCTCGAATAACCAGAACAAGAATAAAATTTCACCAATTCAAATCTAATTTCCAATCTCCTTAAATAACAATGAGGCTAATTTTTGCATACATCACTCTGTCTTTGTTTGCCATGTAATCCAAATATACTAACAATGAATTTTGTTCTATTTTCATGGGAATTAGCCAATGGAGAGATAAAATATGTATCAATTGAACCTCCCTTTATAAAAAACATTTTATTTAATTAGAACACTTCATTGATTTGGAACCTTTTTACAGCTCATGGGGTAGCTACGTTTAAAAATTTTATTATTCAAATCTTCACACAGCATGACTCTTTCAGTTTAAAAGATCAGAAGAGATCCTATGTTCTGTGATCCTGAAGAATTCATTAAGTCCTTTGTGTGTGTCAAAATACCTGTACAATGACAGAATAGGGGTCAGGGAGAAGATGTGTAACCTTAGCTAGCTAAGGTAAAGTGTTAAATTATTATTTCACTTTATACTATGATCATTTTCCCATTTATTAATGTCAGAAGCCAGAACTTCATATGATGTATTCAATCACAGTAAAAATAGAGTTTAATAGTTTATTGTAGTAGTTAATAAATATGCACAATAATTTTAGTTTTGTACTATTTTTTGGAAGCTTCACTACATTTTAAAAGTTCCAAGACAACCATCTTTACAGTGAATCAATAACTCTTTCTCCACTGGGAAAAATAAATGCACTTGCACATGTTTTTATCAGTCTAATTGTGATCAATATCTTTATTCATGTGGGTTTTGCTGATATGTACTGTATTTAAATTAGTGAATATAAACCCTTCCTTCAACATGCTTGTGAAATGCCACTTGATTCTGGAGAGAGAAACACATGGGTATACATATCAGTATAATTGACCTATAATGTAGATATGTACCTCCAGCACTAAGTAGTGTGGTTGTCCTTTGTGCCAATGTTTGATGTGTGAATATTCTCTCAGTGTAGCATTGTGGAATGAGCAGTAGATTTAGCTAGATATGTTTACATTTTTGATAGATGTATGTGGAAGTTAAAGCAATATAATTAATTCCGAAACTGTTTTTCAAGCTCTGAATCCTCACTACCTGCTGTAGTAAGGCCACTTTTTAAATCATGAACACCAGAAACTGTAAGGGCTAAAGAAAACTCTAAGTGAGCTATTAAGATCTGTCTTTGTAAGCCAATGATTACTCTTTCATATTACCTTGGTTTGAACAGATACTGGTTGTAACTCAGCTTATCCCTTCAGAAATGCCCCCCCTAAATTATCCTTGCTAAATTATGCTCCAGCTAAATTGTTGTATTCGTGTAGAGACGATGGAAAGCTGTTTTGCAACACTCATAAATGAAATAGTGGAAGATTTTCAATGTTCTTGTAGTCCTAATAAGTTATAAATTGGTTTATTAATTATGAAAGGCTAATTTATATAAAACTCTGAGTATTCCTCAGCTTTCACTTGAAATCTAATTGTTTGTGTTGAAGGTATGTGTGGAGGGAATCACTGCTGATAGCTGTAAAATCTCCAAGTTTTTGATGACCACTTTTTGTGTCAATTTTGTCCATTATGTAGTAAAAAGCTACTGGGTATTAATTGATAAATTAGCTTGAGTACAATACTATGTCACAGAACTTCTTTTTGACTTCTTATTAGAATTGTGCAATCATTCAGGTTGAAAAATAATCCTAAGATCAAGTCCAACCACTAAGCCAGCACTGTGGCTGGCCACTACCACTACCAAGACTGTGTCCCCAAGTGCCATATCCACACATCTTTTAAATGCCTGCAGGGATGGTGACTCCAACACAGCCATAAGAAATCTGTTCCAGAGCTTGACAATCCTTTCAGTGGTGACATTTTTCCTAATATCAAATCTTATCTCTGCCTTATCTGGGGACTTGTTTGTACTTCTAGGCTGGTCAGGTTTGGGGGTCCTATATGGCTATATTTATCTGGCAGCTGCATGCCAGCTACAACCATGACAAAGTTCTTTCCCATGCTTTTGTCCAACGTGATTGGTGCAGGTTATTTCATTCCATTTTTCATTCCTTGAATTCGTGCTTAAACTGTATTAGCTTTATCCCCAGACTATATGTGTTTTAAAATCCCATGTGTTACAGTCTGCAGTGTTCAGGTTTATGATAAATAGCCTATCACCAGTCATACTGGCAGCACTTCTGCCCATAAGGGTTTTTTTTTCTAATCACCTACATAAATTCTGAAGAAGATAGTTAGCTTCAGAGCTCATTATTTGCCTCATCAGTTATCAGAATCATTAATTAAAGGTCTTTTGGGGCTTATGTGTGAAAGATTTTAGTGTCAAAATTTCTTTTTAGAAAATAAATCCCAGCCTCTGAGCATGAAATCAAGACTTATTTGATGATGACAAAGTATCAGCAGAAATTCATTTAGTTTGCGCAGTTGTCAAGGCAAATCCAGGAAATAGTTAGTATCCAGTGGTTACTAATATGTTAGTGTCCAGGGGTTATTTCAAGGGTTTGGGTAGCTAGGGAGGGTGCATGAGGGGAGAATTGGAGGGGCTTTTTTGTTGTGTTTTGGTATGGGTGGCTTTGGAGTTTAGGGTTTATGGGTGTTTTTGATTTTATTTGGACAGTGTGAATCAATAGAGTTGTGAGATGCTTCTACACATCTTAAGCGAAGTTCTCATTGTCTGACTCAGTATTTCTTACAGATGAACTTTGCATTATGGCACATGCTCAACAAGTAGAGACTGTTGATGAATAACAAACTTTAGTCCATTTTTAACCTATCATTCATGTCTTAGCATAGATATCAAAACACATAGTTTATTTGTGTATACTTTGTTTTTTCTTTATTGAACTATGCATTCAAATATTCACTAATCCACCTAATCTTCCATAACAGTGAAATCCCCAAGTTAATGAGCTACCTCTCCTGTGACAAAATACTTCTTCCTCACTCTCTCTGTGTAATCAAACACAGGTAATTGAGAAAATGGAGGAGAGGTAATAAAGGAGAGAGAGAGTGGTGGGTTGACCTTGACTGGATGCCAGCTGGCCACCAAGCCACTGTATCTCTCTTCTCTTCATCAGGGCACAGGGTGGAGAAAATAAGATGGAAAAGAAAATCATGTGTCAAGAAAAGTGCAGTTTAAAAAAGCAAAAGGAAAGACTGCACATAAAAGCAAAGGAAAACAGAGGATTTATTCTGTTTCTTATCAACAGGTAACATCTGACCACTTTCTGGGAAGCAGAACTTCAGTATGTGTAGTGATTACTCTGGAAGAAAAATGTTGTAATAACAAATGCCACCCCTCTTCCTTTCATTATATTTTATACTTGAGCAAATGTCATATAGTGTGAGAAATACCTTTGGTCAGTTTTGGGTCAGCTGTCCTGGTTGTGTTCCCTCCCAAGATCTTTCCCACCTTCACTTTAAGAGTTGAGGGGGAGTATGTTGGAGAGAAACAGAAACCTAAATAATAACTTGGAAGAAAATGTTACTTTTGTTTTGATCTCATGTTGCTCATAGTATAGTGCAATTGCACTGGATTTATGGAATACAATTGTAATATCTTGATTGTTTTAATGACCGCTGAAGAAATTTTCATCCCAGGAGAGAAAACAGTATCCTGATAGTTCACAGCTTCAAATCTTGTGACTCTCTTACGTTATTGTGGCAGAAAGTACTAAACACTAATATTAATTTCAGATTCTAGACTTTTGTTCCAGAACAGGAACATCAGAAGTGTCCCACATCTCTAGAATTTGTGTAGAAACAAAATGTTTATACTGAGAAAATACTTACAGCCATGAAGGCTGTCCTGAATATGGAAACAGAAGAGATGCATTATTAAAACTATGTGTGGCAGTCTAGTAGACACATTCTGATTTGTAATGCAATTTTTAAAACTTCTCTTATTCATACTAAATAAAGAAGCTTCCACTGTCAACCAATCTGACTGGTACAGATGACATATTTTTATGTATGAATACTTTTGCCTAGTATTCTCAATGTGAGCTAGCTTGAGTTGGTAGCAGTTATTGCAATGATTTTACTTCTTTGCCAGCTTCAGTATTTTTACTTAGGGTTTGAGGCTGACAGCTTGAGACAAAGTGAATACTGCCTCATGGTTTTGTTGCTGCCCTTTAGGGGATCATATGCATATGATAAACTGCCTGCAACCAGGTCTGTAACTCACCAGGGAGTGTTGGCATGAAAATAGTGAATGATGAGGAAAAACAGGTGCTCAGGAAGAAGCTGACCAGTGGATATTTTCAAATTAACAAAGTTACTAGGATTTCTGAATATTCAAATCCACCCCAAGCACCCCAAAGTAACAAAGACTAAAATATGTTTGAAAAAATCTCTTGCAGATGGTAAAAGCTTGCTGGAATATGGCTTTATAGAGAAGTGATTCAAATATCCAGCAAGAAGTGTAGGAGAAGTAAATGTTATGTTACGTTTTGTGGGGAAGAAAAAAGAGGTTAAAGGTCCATTCTTCAGTAAGTACAATTAAAACCTGTTTGAAAGAAGTCAGTTTCAATATTTGGGTGCAAAGTCATCCTGCTCAGAAGGATTTGAACTGTGTTTTCTGGAGGAGGTGTTTGTGGATTGAAACTTGTGGATATTTATTTGTTGTAAGGTGCACATTTCCTGAAAAAATCTTTAAGTTTTTATTTGTTTGGTATATCCTCATAATTTAATTTAAAACTACAAATTTTTGTTGTGAGAATCAGATACCCAAGAGGTTTTGATCATAAATGAAAACCCCCAAACTCTCACAGAACAAAGAAAATGAAGTCATGTGAGAATAAGGATTCATTTTGTGTTTTCCAAAAACTGGAATCTTTGGGGTTGGGGAAGTAAGTGGGAATTAAATAGTTGGGGTTTTTTTCCCCAACTTCTTGATTTTAAAGGTACTTCATTGAGATGATAAAAAGTTGTGAAATTATTAAAGATTAAAAAGGGATGTTTAGATATATTTTCTTCAGGCATGAAAAATACAGATTCAGATGCTTGCAATGGATTGAGAAAAGACAGGAGTGGATCCTGCTGCATATCAGGTAACTTCTTAAAGCTCATAGCCCTGGGAGTGGGAAGACAACATGCCATTTCCTCTGCCATAATTTTTAGAAAAGTTACACAGGAGGTACCAAGCTTCTTTGAAGAAAATAAATATTAACATAGCTGTTAGTTCTGGAGAGATGTGGGAATTTGGGTTAGGGAAGGGTGTATATTTTAAATGTTTTCCTTCTCTCGCTTTAGTCATAATTCACCATTTTGACACAATGCATTAGACAGTCTGTTCCAACCACAGCTGCAAATTTTAAAAATTAAGCTACTTCAAGAAAAACATTGTCCAACTATATTGATTTTAAATTTTTAAAATTAAATTTAAAACCACCCAAAGATTATCCCTGCTCACAGGAATTGTTACTCTCCACGTAATACAATCTCCACATAGTCTGTTACAGCATCTGTCAGGAACTGACCCCATTTTTCATGCCCCTTCAGGGCTTGGAGTAGAGGAGGTAAAGGAGTCAGGAACAAAAAAGTGAAATTGAATCTGGGAAGAGGAAGGATGAAGAATTTTGGTTTTTTCTCACCAGCCAACTTTATTTTTAATTTGCAACAAATTAAATTTTGCTAGGTCAAATCTGTTTTTCTTGTAATGGCTAGTTGTTAAGTGATTGCCCTATCTCAACCCATAGGCTTTCTCATCTTATTTTCTTCCTCTGTTTAAGGAGGAGGAGTGAGAGGGTGGCTGGGTGGGAGCCAGCTAGCCAGTGTCAGCCCACCACAGTTTGGGTGGTAATTTCCTTAGATTCGTTGCAGGGAAGACACAATCGAGTACAATTATAAATAGATTATGTAACTATGGCAAGACCATCAGCTTTAACCTCATCAAATACAGAGGCTTTTGGCCAAGAGTGGCAGCTGTGTTGCCAGTAATTATTACAATTTAAGGTTAATGCGGGCATTCTAGGACCCTAATGGGAGGAAAAAATCATAAGCAAGGATGTTATTAAAAATACTGTTAATATTAAACACTGTGGTGTTTAGTTGAAGACTAGAAATACATGTTTTCGTTAGAAAAATACCACTGTGTTATTATGTCAATAAAAAACCTTTTCACAAAATATCCACAATTTGAAGGTAGATGGTAAAAAAGGTGAAATTTGAAGGTAGATAGTAAAAAAAAATTAGAAAAACCCTTCTATGTTTTCAAATTGTTGACTGACTTGTATTTGAACTCTCACAAAAAATATGGCTTCGGGGACACTAATAACTCCCTTTCTCTGTGGAAATAAAAGAAGCATTTCATATTTGGGGCTTGAATACAACTAAAGTGGAAGTGGTTTTGGTTGTTTTACTTTTTGATACAAGGTATTCAAGAAGGAATTGAAATAACTGATTGAAAAACAATTTTATAGCACTTAGTTACCACAAATTCACTTTTGTTCTGATGCATTCTGCAGGCAAGATGTGTTTTAAAACTTACTGGTATAGGAAATCAATTCCCAGGTATGATCTGTCTCTATAAGAATTTAACTCATCTCCTTCTCCCTCTTCTTCCCTTCTCACTCACAAAGCTTGGAGTCAAGTGTCTTTTCTGATTTTCCAGTGGTTGTTTAATTAAAGAGATGCTATTACTGTTCCACAGTTATTAGACATATTCTGTTAAACAAAAGAAAATACACAGAGTAAACTGTGTGATTAGAAACTGACTTTTTTTGATGCTAGTGCTTTCATCATGAGAGTCACTCTGTAAAATTGCTGCAGTCATACAGAACAGCCTTGTAAAGGTGATATGAAAAGCTCTTCATGTTAGTGATGGGAGAGGAAAAAAACTCAAAAAATCCCAAACTTACCCCAAAATTGCAGAGTTCAAAAAATACTGTGCAAAGAAGTCAAAAGGTTAAGTTCAGCAATTTCACATCAACTTCATTTGATTGCCACTGTGACTGGGAACATCAGTATAGTATCTGTAACAACTTAGATATTGCTATATCTGTTGGCATTGTATGCATTGAAAAGTCCTGACAAAAGGTGATAGCTGTAGAATCCTAGAAATAAATAGCTTTTGAAGAAAGCATGCTATGTATTTATTGATTAAAAAATAGTTGAAAAGAATTTCACATTTCTTGTGAAACTGCAAAAGTATTGAAAGAAACCCACTCAAATAACAGTCATGAAAAAAGGGGAAATAACTTGTCTCTTGCTTTTTGAGACCACAGTTTACTAAATTAGATTTTTTAAAATATGTTGTCACTTTTCTTAAGTTATGATTTTCTGTCTAAAAAATATGAGGGGTGTTTTTGGGAGGAGGGAGGTTCAAAAGAATCATATAATAAGTCTGCAGGCTTTGAAAGAGCTCTTGCTACCTTCCAGAGTTTGCATCTGGTTGCAGATATTTTGGAACTGTGGAACAGTTTTTGAGGAAAGAACTGACAACCTGATTACATTCTCTATTTCTGCAGTATTATGGGCCCTCAGTCTATTTTTTCCTTTCACTTTTTTTTTTTTTTTTTTTTTTTTTTTTTTTTTTTTTTTTTTTTTTTCAGAATACAAGTGACATATAAACTCAAAAGCCTGTTCATACACTTCAAGCAAGAAACTTGTTCAAGGTCCTGTACTTTCATAATTTCTGCTACGGCAAGAATTTCTGCTTTTCTAGCTGCACAAGACCTTTAGTTTTATCTTTCATTTCTTTAGGCCCATTTTGCATAAGTCTTTAGAGGTTTTTGTATAAGGCTTTGAAATGTGACACTAAAGCATCTGGGAAATTTAAAAAAAGTGTAAATTGTTTTAATATTTGGAAGGTTTTACTTGAATGCTGTTTGAAGACCTCAAGATCTATTAATGCTTATTGGAAATATTCAGGAAGACTACTGTAAATATTCAGGTAGTCTATTGTTTTTCTATAGTCCTTTAGAGCAGTTGACTGCTGCTCAGTTTTGAGTTTTGATTAGTGTTTTTGCACTCTCATGAAAGCTAATAGTATAAATATGTGATGAAAGATGTTTGCCTACAGCAGGTGGCGGGAAGTGACGTGTAGAGAACTCTGTACAGAGCCCTTTATAGCTTCTCAGCAGAATGAATATTATTCTTTGTTTCCAAATGGCAGCTCAGGGCTGGGAGCTTCATTTCCTCATGTTTTGGGGGATCTTAGAGCTACCTCTAAGCCTGTTGGCACAGACTGCTTCTATTTGTCTCCTTGTCCTTAGGTCAATGCTGAAAATAAGCTGCAGAGTGTGAAATCAAGACTGTCCTGTTAGACTGTCGTGATTGCTACAAAGACTGCAATACCCAGGTTTTGGAGCACAGGCTGCAAGTGCCTTGTGCTCTTAGAGATCACAGCTACTGCATAAAGAACAAAAAAATCTGTAAAAGCAATGGGGTATTGCTCTTGAAGGACCATGATTATTACCTGGTGCAGAGGAGTAGTCAGCAGGAGGCCAGTGTTGAAAGGGCTGACAGTTGTGTGATGATAAAGGAGAAAGACTTGGGGGTGGTAAGAGAAGTGCTGACTGTGCTGGGAAGGCTGTGGCCATTTACAGGGGGTGCAGCTACCACACCCTTACAAACAAGGTCATTAATTAGTACAGCTAAGAAACTTTCTTGAGGGGTACCACATTTGGCAAATGACATTTGCCTTCAAAAGTCATGATTGCCCTTGCAGTGCAGCAGACAGGATAGTGATGATTAAAGAACTTATGTATTATATAAATTATATACATTAATTATCATATAAAGTGTAAAAAGTATATATTATATAGATGTTATGTTAATAGATAAAATAATGTATCTATGTATAAAAGAGAAAAATATGTATTCATACATCTTTGTATAGTCCTTCATACAAATCTGTGTCTGTGTATGTAAAGTATCTATACAGGACAAAAAAATTAGGGCCAGGCAGAGAAATTTTGGGCTGTTCAGCCTGGAGAAGAGAAGGCTGCATGGAGACCTCACAGCAACCTTCCAATATCTGAAGTGGGCCTACAGGGAAGCCAGAGACAGATTCTTTTAATCAGGAAATGAAGGACAGCTATATGGAAGAAATTCTTTACTGTGATGGTGCTATGGCACTGGAATGGGTTGCCCAGAGAAATTGTGGTTGCCCTACCCCTTATAATCAGGTTATTAAAATTTTTAAAGCAATGTCTTTGCCTGAGCTAAGGTACAAATGAGACCATATGCCAAAGTCAATCGTATTGATTTTATTTAACAGTAAATGAGAGAGAGAGAGAGAGAGAGAGAGAGAGAGAGAGAGAGAGAGAAAAGGAAATAGAAAAGAGGTGGGGGAAGAGAAAATATCACCACTCCATGGATCTCAGTGGCTTCCTGTTGGTCCTCTCCATCAGGTCTTCTTGGTAGTAAGGATCCCCCCAAAAATATAGAGTCCCAGGGATTAATATACATTTAGTTCAGGTGCCTCCCCTGGAGGGTGGGCAAGTTTGACACTGTCTCTTGCAACAGACTCTGGATTTATTGCATTACTTTGTATAAAATGCACTGCTCTGGTCCAAGGCCTCAGAAAGTTGTCTGGGGGAGCTTCAGGGGTCTTTGATGAGCTATGACACCCCCTTAGCTGCCTTTTATGTGAAAGTCCCATGGATTGGCCTTCCTGGGATGTGGGGGTTTCACAGATGAGCCAGCTTGTATAAGTGAGGATGGGTGTTCACTGCCTCTGACCAGAGGTTACACCACACACACAAAATTCTCCTCCCTGTGCCTTGGTTGTGAGGGTGTCTGTGCAAACCTACACTCAGCAGATGAGCCTGTGGGCTATGGCCTCCCCCCACCACATACTCAGCCAGGGATGATTTCAAGACAACTGCTGGGTTTGGCTTTCTGGTGGATGTATTCTTCTCCCTTAGCCTTGTCTACTGCTCCTTGGTCCTGAGATAATCAGACCTTTAACCTGAGATGTGTCACCTTTATCTTATCTCAAGTTCCCTTTGCCAGCTTAACTCACAGTCCAAGGTTCCAGTCAGGCATCTTAAGGGAGGGGTGGACTGCAGTAATCACAACTTTTTCATGCAGTTTTGCCATAATGGGCAAAACTTTGTCCATAACAAAGTTTAGGACATCAACCATAACAATTCAGTCTTTGATATCATCCCTGGAAGTGTTCAAGGCCAAGATGGACAGGGCTTGGAGGAGCCTTGTCTAGTGGTGCCCAAAGCAGGGAAATGGAATGTGACGTCTCTTTCACCCAAATAATTCTGTGATTCGCTATATGATTCTATTTTCATATTTGAATATTTCTTGGTCCAGAGGAAGGGGCAGGAAATCGCAGGACTGCCTGTAAGAACATGTGGATATGGCAGTGTCAAGAAATTTGTGTCAGTCAGTCACAACACAGCATGAGAACTTGCAAGGAATGGCTCTTTCAAAAGGAGGAACGGCTCCTTCCTCTGTGCATGTAATAACAGGGGGCCTCCCTTTCTGATGTGCTTCTGGGGGCATTTGGACCAGCAGCATTTCTTGCTGTACAGCAGAGGGCTGCCTGAGAGCATGATGGCATCAGAAAAGCTATGAGCTAAAGGAGCAGAATGATGATTGATACTAATGACATCTCTCTGACATAATATGGTGGACCCCTTCCATAAAATGACAGACAAAAAACCTGGTGCATGTAGAGGAAGGGTTGTCTTGGCCTGATGTACTGAGTAAACTGGAGGGGCTAAATAGTCTTGTCAGCCAACCATGTCAGATCATGTCAGTGGAGGAAAGGGAGTCTCCTCCAGGACAAATGGCCCTTGAAGCTGCTGGAGGGGTGTGATTTTTCTGCCAGAAGCTGAGGAGTGCAACATCATCATCATCATCTTGCCCTTGGTGAACTGGATTCTGTTCAAACAAAATGTTTGTTTTCTGTATTAACTGATATATCCTGTAGTTTTGTAGCTGCCTGTTTATGAATTCTAATGGATGGGGAGGTAATGTGGTATGACAGGTGTGTGCTATCTTTTGTTTGAACTTCAGAGATAACAGTTCAGTAATCTTAATGCATTGCTAAATGTATGTGAACAAAGGTATTTGCTGGTTACAGAATGTTTTATGAACACTATGGAAATGAGGTGGATTAACTTCAATTGATCAGTACTAGGACCTTTGCCACCTTTAACTTTGATTTTAATCATACAGGCCTCTGTCACATAGGGGTTTCAGTAACTGCTGCCCTACAGAAGGAAAAATGCAAAAGAGATGAAAAGAACAAGATGAACTTACGTATTTCCTTTACTAAGAATGCTTTGACACTTACATTGTTCACCATAAAGAGAATAAATAAGCGATACTTCCTTGTTTCTGAAAATAGAAAGTAGGTGGGTGTATGAGAAGAGGTAAAGATGCTTAAAAATCAGAATTACAAGGACTGCAGAACAACAAAGGAGTAAATCAAAAGTGCTGTCCTATAAACAGCGTTTTTGATATATCAAGACAGTGATGTGTAATGGGTATGTTCTTCCTTTGTGAAAAGCCAATGTGTATTTGGTGCCCCAAGGAGTAACATACAGAAGAGTGTACCTAACAATTTATCCATTGTTAAATGGCAGGTTGATGCAGTAAGATACATGCCTTCATCATTGACATATATACTTCTGGATTTGGTGATATCACAGAAATGTATAGCTTTTTGATAGTACCATGGTGATAGATTTTACATAGGAAAAACAGGACTGAGGTATTATTTGAGTTTAACTCTGCCAGATTTTTACTTGTCAAATGTAAAAAATAATCTGTGTTGTAGTTTGGATCTACTCAAATTTTAGAGTATTGGGAGAAAGACTGGTATGTGTGTTTGAATAATGATGACAAAAGTAAGTACTTGAAATAAAAAGCTATTATCCAAGCTGCAGTAGTCGCCTTTGTCTCTATTTCTTTTAACATTAAAGACATCAAGTACGGTATTGAATCTCTAATATGCATAACAACAATGTCCTATCATCATTCTATCATGTAAAATACAAATGTTGGATTTTATGGGCTCTTTAAAGCTTATTATGTGTACATAAACATCTTGGGAGACCTATGAAAGCCAGGTGGTGAACAAGTGCTCTAATGAGAAATATGTTGTTATGTCACTATATCAGTCTTGCAAATCTATCTGCATGTCAAGACATTCATGGAAATGAAAGATGAGAATTCAGGATACAGTCTCTTGTTTTTAACTAGGTCATTTACACATCAGTACTTCTCTACAACATGAAATTTTTCTGTCAGTCTGTTAATTCTGAGGGTCTTAAATAGTCTCTGTTACTCCTAGGAAGTAATGGAAAAGGTTAATTTTCTTTTTAGTAATTTTGTATTTCAGATTTGCCAGCTGGTTTCATAAGATTACCTATTTTTATAAACAACTTTTACATGAGACTGTTACACAGCTTGTGAGGTATATTTGGTTGCGTTTGTATTTTTTTTTCCCTATAGATTTTAGTATTTTGCTCTGTGTTTTGTCCTGTGAAGACATGTCAGTATCTCAGGTGCTATTAACAGCCAGTTAGTCCTGAGTATTTTTTCTTCTATTTAACAAACTATTTGCAGTCTATTATGAGAAAATTTTGATGGTTTCATATAGGCTGAAAAAAACCCTCTACCAATGTACTGACTATCAGATAAGGTCAAATAGGTACTAACAGGAAACTTTAATCACAGAGTCCCACAATGGGTCAGGTTGGAAGGGACCACAGTGGGTTATCTATTCCTAATCCCCTGCACAAACATGGTCATTGCTGAGCACATGGCACAGGATTGTGTTCAGAATGTTTAATATCTCCAGTGAGAGAGACTCCACACCCTCTCCGGGCAATCTGTTCCACTGTGTGGTCACTGCACAGGAAAAAAATTCTTCCTCAGGTGGAACTTCCTGTGCATCCATTTCTGCCTGTTATGTCTTGTCCTATTGCTGAGCAGAGCTTGGTCCCTGCTCTGAGCCCTCCCTGAAGACACTGACAGACATTAATGAGGTCCCCTCTCAGTCGTCTCTTCTTGAGGCTGAACAGCCCCGCTCCCTCAGCCTTTCCTCATGAGAGAAATGCTCCATCCCTTAATGATCTCTGCAACCTCCACTGGACCCATTCCAGGAGCTCCATGTCTCTTTTATACTGAGGAACCCCAAAACTGGACGCAGCACTCCAGATGTGCCTCACCATGGCTGAGTAGAGGGTCTGAATCACCTCCCTCCACCTGCTGGCAATGCTGCTCCCAATGTACCCCAGGATCTCATTGGCCTCCTTGGCCACAAGGATACTACTGGCTCAGGAACAGCTTGTTGTCTATCAGAATCCAAGGTCCTTCACAGAGCTTTTTAATATTACACTGCTCAATATTAATTTTAATGTGCTTTTTTCAGAACATGTAATAGTGACAGAAACTAAATGCAGGAAAAATAAACAGGGATTTGAAGCTTATCTATGAGAAGTGAAATCATAGAAAAATCTTTCAGTCAACTGCGTAAGAGGATGCATTTGCAACATGTATTCATAGCAAAACCCACCTTATTTTACAACATTGGTTTGAGTCTCCCTTAGGCTTCTACAGTCCCTCACAAACTCTGTAGGGAAATCTGGCCTACAGACATAGGCTTGTGATCAGTGTTTGCTATTACTTGTCTGAAGAGCTCTATGCAGTTTGTGATGGGGTTTTTTATTATGCTCGGAGACAAGGAAATCTCTAAAACTAGATAACTAGCAAAATAATTGTGAAGAATGTAGCAGACGAGAGCTGGCTTCAACTCCCTTATTCCTTCCTGGAGACTGGATACATCCAGTGTCATGGCAAATTATCATGTTACTGGGAATCATGTTGGTATTGTGTTTGAACTGTGTGCTGGAATCACTATATTTTGTTCTGTGTAATTTACATTTGTATTGTGTTTTCATTTTTTAAAATATCTCTGCTAAATCAGAAATCTCATAGAACACCAAATATCTTCAAATAAGTAAATTTAATTTTAAATATTACACCCTCCCTGCATGGATTATGTCAGAGAACCTGGTCAGAGAGAGTTGGATCCTGATGTGGCATAATGAAGGAATGAGAAGACAAAGTTTTATCTAAATTTTCCCACCACGTTAAAGATACTTGCGTAACTTTATCTAGATTGCATAATCATTCTCATATGTGTTTGTATATGTTGCCTCTCTGATTTTCTGAAAGATGAAGGAAGGACGATGGTCTTGTAAAGAAGAGGAAAAAAGTTTCCAGTACAGGGTTGCAGCAATAACACATATTTTTTCTTCATTTCTAATTATCTTTTTAAGTAAAGTATTTTGATCTGGTCCTAAATTTTTGTTCTTTCCTGAAATAAGAAAACTGCTTGAAGTTTTAATAATAAAAGAGAGACAATTTATGGCTGTTGGCTTTTACTAAAGAAAACCTACATGCTTTCTTTAATAATGTTATCAAAAGGATGACTGATAAAGTACTGTTTTAGGACGCCTGTCTCATCTTCTCACCTACGAAAACATTCATAAGAATGAAGTGACATCGTTGTCTTTTAAGGTCTAATATTTTGAAATTCATTAGATGATTTACATTCAGGTTTTGCAGCCTAAATCCACTTTAAAAAGGAAGAATAAGTCTGTATTTTAAAATTCTGATATTTTCTCTGTGTGTATTTTTATAAATAATGTTCAGAACTATGATGTTGAGCAGAATGGTTTTGGAGGTTCCTATTGTGTCAGGGTCTAAAATTTGATTACTCTTGTCAATAGTCCTTTCAAAAGTAACTGCCCACCACATATATGTATTTTCAAGCCAAATGAAAATAAGAATTTTTGCATCTGCACACACAAACACACATGTGTATGTGTGTATATATATATATATATATATGTGTGTGTGTATGGAAAATTTATATATTTTTGTCTATATGAAGATATATTTCTGAGCATTCTTATAGAATGGCTCCATTTTATGATTTCTATATTTTTTTAATCTCACTTAAAAGAAAGTAGAGGCGTGATGTGAAGCGATCATACAGAGATGATGGGAAGAAGTTGTACAGTTTTAGCTGTTAAATGCTGTTCCTACACAATTGAATTATTCTCCATCTAGTTTAGTCTGAACAAAGTTCTCTTTCATAGATCTGCCTATAAAAAGAATTGGACTTACTATTTTACAGCATAGTTGAATTGTTCAGTTTGAAGTTTATATAGTCTCCACAAAATAGGTAATAGTAGTAAAAACAACCAGAAAATATTCCTTGCCATTTCTTGTTAGAAGATAAAGCAGATGCAGTTCTGAACATGAGGTGGGAATAATGTGACCATTTAATAGATGTTTCATGACCCAGATCACATTATTTGAGTCAGTTCTCTTTCTCTGACGTGAGCCGATGGCAATGGATGGCTTCATAAAACTTTCAGTGACAGGTACAAAAAGATGATTTTGGGCAGGAAAAGTATTTTTCATCATCCTAGCAAAGTCAAAAGCAAGACATGACTAGAAGTTGAAGAGAATGGGTTACTATTTTACTGGTCCAAAGAATCTATGGCATTTGAAGGATGCTACAAACTACAGGGGTATAATGATCTTATGGAACTTTCCATGGCTATTAATTCAGAGAAATCATGTGAGAGGTGGAGGGGAAGGGAATTACTTCAGTGCTGCTGATGAAAATTTTTATAGGCATCTTTCTATTTTCCATGGTGGGGGAAGATGGAATAAACTAATGACAGGTTAAAGGTCAAGTACTTAGAGTGCATAGATACCCAACTGCTTAGATGCTGTTCTGAAGTTTACCCACGACTTTTTGGAATCTTTTTGGGTTTGCAAAATTGTTTTATTATCACAAAGAGTATACACACATTTTTTTTTTAGTTTTTATTTGAATATGTACTCATTATTTATCAGCAAGTATAGTACTTACAGTGCTATTGTAATGCTTTCAATTCAAATTCCACCTTGAGTTCAAAAATATAAAATTTAGTATGAATAACCAATAATTTTTTTACCATGAATATGCTTTTTGTGACTTTTTTCCAAAGGATTATGATCATATGCTACACAATAATAGCACTTCTAATACTTCAAACTGTGCTCCCTGTTATTAGAACATCTGGATTCCCTGAAGTTTTAACACAGAGTTTTTTCCCTTTCAATTTAATTTTGTTCCTGCATGAGTTTACATTACCTGATGTAAAATAGAGACAAGCTGAGAGTATAGTGCCAGAATCAATTTGCTTGAATAATCAAATAGGTTGTGGTATATACTTGCTTAATGGCCTGATCTTCAAAATACTTTGTATATGCATAAATCTACTGTAATAGATAAAATCCATGCAGTAGATGTATGAAATCTGAGTTTCACAGAGAAAAAAATTGTAAACTCTGTTAAGATCAGAATTTCATCCAAAAGGATTTTTGCCCGCCCTTAGTGTACTTATATTTAATGAAATTAGAGCATAGAAATATAGACTCTGTGGTAGTGCTTCAACATGGAGGTCATCTTGTTGTTTCCTTGTTGAAAAATATGTTTTAATACTTTTCCTATAAGGTTTTTCAGTAAATATACATTGTTTATACATATAGAACTTACATAAAGCAAAGGGTTTGGGTCCAAAATTATTTTAAATAAAATTTATAAAGCATATCCCGGTGTTAACTTGCAAGATACCTGCAGTGAGAAAGAGGATTACTTTAGAAATTTTAGCAGAATAGCATTTATTCCTTCAAACAGTTACTGTTCGAGAATGGATAAAATCACAAAACTAACCATGCAAACAAGTAAAAACCGGATTTCATTTTTGTTCTTTTGGGGAAGAATTCCCATCAGTAACAAATAATTCGTTTGGCTGAAAAACAAATCCTGTCTTCATTAAGTGGCTATGTCTTGCTGTAATGATGATGGGGAAGCTGAAAGAAGCTGTCTGTGGATAAATGTGAAATTCCAGAGGAAAGAAATAAAAGAATTTGCCATTTCAAACAATTAATGCTGTGTAAAGACAATGTCTAGAATCTGTTTTCTAGTGGCAATAATGGAATAGTAGGTATTCATTTTAGAAACCCTTAAAGGATTTAAAGACTATAATAGATATTTACCCCCAAAGTATCCAACACAGCGAATCTAATAATTTTTCTGTCCTGGAAAAAATGACACTTTGGACCTTGTAGAGGTTTGATTACTGTGAGGTTTTCTACTTCTTGCTGGCAAAAGTTGCTCATATTTGTCACCAGGTGGATACCAGCAAAGTTTTTTAAACTATTTATGAAAATTTGAGGATTAGGTTACATATTAGAAAAAGGTTCTTCACCCAGAGGGTGAGTGGGCACTGGAACAAGCTCCCCAGGGCAGTGGTCACAACACCACCCTAATGGAGTTCAAGAAGTTTTTGGACAATTCTCTCAGGGACGTGGGGGGATTCTTGGGGTTAGTGCTGTGGAGACCTGGGAGTTGGACTCGATGATCCTTGAGGGTCCCTTCAAACTCAGCGTGTTCTGTGATTCTGCACTTTTGCTATGTTTAAAAGAGAGATCTTCCCTGGTCAGATCAGATATATTAGAAATTCAGAGAACTTGTTGCATGTATGACAAAAGTCTTAATGTGTTCTGTTTCCTATACTGTAAAGAATAGTTCCATGTATATGCTAGGGTGTCATGGGTGGCAATGCGAGATGTAACCAAATGTATGTATTCTATTGCCATCTATTGAAACCGGGTGGGAGGGGGCGGGTGTCTTCTGTTGATGGGCCAGCTGTTAAAACCAGGTAGGGCAGTGTTTTTTATCTCTTTAGGGACCCAACCTCCCTCTAGGGGGATATCTTCTGTTAATGGGCCATTAAGGCTCACTGCACAACTCATAAAATTACACCATCCCATTGTGAGATGCTCCACCCAGTGGGACGAGCCAAGCATTTCTACCTGGATAAAACCCGAGAGTCAGAACACTAGGACAGCCTGTTTCTGGTGGATTCCCAGAGGAAGACTGGACCATCACTCGACCCTCACAGGAAAACTACACCTACTGCAGGATCATCTCTGCTCCAACAGAACCACATCTGTCACTCCAGGAGGAGAACAGATTGTTCCATTAATTGGACTGCTACCAACACCCTAACCAACAAGGTGTCAGGTTGTATTCTGACTGTGTGTTTTCCTTTTTTGTTTGCTTTTTTGTACTACTACATTTTTATTTTTAATATTCTTAGTAAAGAACTGTTATTCCTATTCCCATGTCTTTGCCTGAGAGCCCCTTAATGTCAAAATTCTAATAATTCAGAGGCAGGGGGTTTATGTTCTGCATTCCAGGGGAGGCTCTGGCTTTCCCTGGCAGATACTTGTCTTTCCAAACCAAGACATCAAGTGACTGAAAAGTGGCTTTGCAGAAAAGGACCTGGTTTGCCAGAAATGGTTTTTGTAATCCTGAACTATGTCAATTTTTATCCTTTTTGTTCTTTTGTTTTTCAGTAAGTACTTTTTCCTTTAGCAGTGCCATTCAGTCTATTCAGATAAGCTCATCTTTGGTTTTTGTTACCAACTGAGTGAAAATACTAGTTGTCTTGGGCAAGAAGAGATATTTCAAAGACTGCAGCATTGAACAAATTCGCAGCATGTCAGTATCTTGACGAAAAAATATCAAAAATAGAAAATTTGTGATAAATAAACACATTTATATAGTTTTACGTATAGTTTTCTTGTCTGCTCTGTTTCATATTGTGGCTTCATACTTGCAATTGGGCAGTCAGTCTTTGAAGGTATGTTGGGAATAATTTGTGTGTTTTCTGCTCTAAGCAAGCCTAACCTGAGGGACTTCTGTTCAATCACTGACATTCCTCCTGTGCTATATGGTGTCAAGCATACCAATTTTATCTGTGGATCTGTGAGAAAAGTGACTTGCCTATACATAAAAATTGGCAGCCTGTCACTGCCAATATATTTCTGTCACATGGGCAAACAGCTTTCCTTGCACACCCTTGCAGAGATACAATGTGTATATGTAAAGGAATAATTGGGTCCTCTATCAGTAGCACAGGGATGTTATGGCAGGGTATCCAATTTTTTTTCTAGCTCTTGCATGATTACCAGTCATAAACTGAATGCAAGTGTGCTGAAAATACAGTCATTAACTGTACTGATCCTCTTTTAAACACAAGGAATCTAAATTGATCTTCAGGTTCCACTTTTATTTTTCAAGGTTGATGGCTGAGCCAGGAGGAAGTAAATCTCTTGGTTTGTTGGATAAGAACACAAAAGAAGAATAGAGAGGCATCACACTGCTTTTTATGATTTTGTTTTTTATTTTCTTAATAGTATGATCATTGGAAGACTGCATATTTGTAAATTAGTTTGCAGATGGGTTTCACTTTGCCTATAAAATGTCTGGTTTGAATTTGAATCTCATGGCATAACAAAACCTGATAACCCTTTGGGTCTGGTCTCTTAGACCTATTTGCTTTTTGTATGAGCTGTTTAATTATATGAATTACATAAGCAGCAGATTACAGCAGGTCCCACTGTGCTAAACACCATACAAACACAAAGCAAGGGACAATGCCCTCCTAAAGTCCTTACAGTTTAAATAGATTAAAAGATTAACAGGAAAACACAGACGTGAAGTGTCTTGCTCAAGGTTACCCATCAGGGCAATAACAAAATTAGAACTGAACTGGTCCCTGTGTCCCACTCTAGTACCCTGTTGATCGCTCCATGGTGCCTCTGGAAGGCAATTTGAAGTAATATTTTCAACTTATGCATTCAAATTGCTTTTAAACCTAATTGTGATAGTCCAAAAAGCATCTTGGTGAGAATAAGGGAGAGAATAATTGACAAGGGAACTGGAGGACACAGTCACACCTGAGGCATGTCTCATTTTCTTTTTAGCATCATTCATCGTCTTTGACAAGAAAATGCTTTGAATACAGTAGAAAGCTTTTCAGCCATCCATTCACAGCCGAAGAGGAAAGATGCTCTACTTATTCCCAAACTGCATATGTACTTAGGAAATTTTAGTCCTGAAAATTCTTGCTACTTGAGGGTCACCAGGAAATGCCCACTTCCAGATGGGAGCCTCAAGGACACTGTGACCTGCTGCTGTGGTTCAGCTCCTCCTATGGGGAGCTGTGCAGGTTTTCTGAGGAGAAAAAGCCCAATCATCAAAGACAAGGACAGAACTTATGAAGTTACGAAGTTTTTCCACAGAAAGTATTTAATGACTGTTGAGTTTGGCTGTGACTGTTCAGCTAACATTTCAAAGCTCTTGGTCAGGAACATTTCAAATTATAATTTAGGCCTCACTCTAGCAAGCCTCAGCATAGGCAATACTCTGCTCTCATAGAGGACTGGACATATATTCTTCTAAGGTACTTGAGTAATGAAAAAGCAGACCCTAAACGCTACATTTTGTTTCTGTGGATCTGTTTGGGATTTTTCCACTCTGTGGAACTATTACAAGAATACATTGTAAACTAGCAAATGTTGCATAAACCATTTCCTATTAATTAACTGTGTGTATTGTATGACATTATATTCACATTGTCTCTGCTTCTACCATAAAAATAATTATAATCTATGAAGTATAGATTAAGAAAATTACAACCACTTACTTCAAACAGTCTAATCAAAAACATCCTTTCCTCCTACATTTCCATCTCAGTGCGAGGCTGAAGTTTAGATTTTTAAGTTGAAAATTTTAGCTATTGATTTTGAGTAATAATTGCTTTTATATTGTGGAAAAAACTCAGCTATTTTGCATATGTATTTGCAGTGCATGCACTGCTTACTTTTTGCAATTATTCTCATTAATTTTTTTATCACCTTTCCTTGAGGGTAAGGATTGTATATGACAGTCTCTCAGCAAACTGTGAAGAAAACAAGAATTACTTTTCTCTTGTCTGAACACAAAAACAAGGAACACATATGTTGAGTTCTCTTCAGCTATGCTATTAGTAAAAAATTCATTTTGAAAGACATAGTGGGAAGAAGAGAGAATAGTGAAGTAAAACAGCAAAATCAAGGAAATGTTCTGAAATAAAAACAATTTCTTTAAAAAGATTTCTTATGTGTCCCATACTGTATAACTAGTTGGAATGGCATATGCAAGTTATTGAATGATTAATACTTTGATCACATTTGATGTATTTAATACAGAGGCTTTCCATTACCTGATCTTTTTTTTTTTCTGAGAAAATATTGACAATCAATAACTTTGAAGAGTTAGGTTGGAGGTTGGGATTATTCCTTTTTTCCTTCTTTTTTCCTTTTCTTTCTCTTAGGGAATTTTGTTGCCTAAGAGATGGGAATGACCAATACTTAAAAGGCTAAAGTGGTTGCTGTGGGGAGGTGTTGAAGCAGCCCTCTTGTTAGAGGCTGAAAATGAAATGAGACACAGACTTCTTGTTTATCACAGTGTGAAAAGGGTCCTGGTTTATTCTTCTTTACAATTCAGCCATCTGACTCCAATGATTCACTGACTCTGGCTGCAGCAAGTTCTTACTGTAGGCTTCCCTTGCTGACTCTGACTGCAGGTAGTTCCTGCTAGACTATGACTGCATGCATTAGTTCACAAACTCTGAATGCAAGCTTTTCCTGATAGCTTATGACTGCAGTCTCCAGCAGTGGGCTCTAACTGCAGACCCAGACTGACCTCACAGCAGTGATTCTCTCTCCCTCTGGATCCTTTCTCATTCCTCTTCCTCAAGGTTCTCTGGTCTCTCTGGATTGTTCCTCCAGTACCTTTAGTTTCTTCTTCCTCAGTGACCAGCTAACCCACCCCTTTAATCACATTTATATTTATTGTATATAGCTGTGACTCAGCAGGGGCAAGGTGGCCTGTAATCCGTTCTTCTACAGTGGAAAAGCAGGGGGAAGGGTGCAGCTGGCTGTTTTAGCTGGGAGGCTTTCTCTTTAGAAGAGCAGAGATACCGTGAGATTTTGGCTGGGGGTCATGGGGGCTCAGCTCCTCACTCTCTCTTGCTCTTGGATCAGAGGGGAGATAGCTGCTCTCTGGTTGCTGTGTGAAGAATTTGCTGCCACCATGGAATTCCATCTTTTGCTGCTTCTACCGTGAGTGAGATTTTGCTCGTAAGAGCAACCAATGAACTGGGACCTTATCGAACATCTGATCTCACTGGAAATTACTCACCATCTCCTTGGGTGCCTCAAGAGAAAATCCAATTTAATCCCCGCATTTCAAGGGAATGTATCCAGACTGTTTGCGGAAGCCACTGCCCAGGACCATTGTTTTTCTGCTGCTGCATCAGGGTTTTTGCTATACTTTAACTCAGCACTCCCTGCTCACTGGGACGTCCTGTGGCTTCTGCTATGGCTGCAAAGTTTGTTGGTCACCCCAGGTGTGCCCGCCTCTGCTGTTCCAGCCTGCTGCTCTGATGCTCCTGCTACAGCCTGTTTCGCCATCCAGAGGGGCACCAGGATCGGCTTCCCGACGTGAGTTTCCAAAGGAATCGCCTTTTCTCTCTCTCCCACTGGCTCACTCACCATTACGACATGGAAGGATTGCTGAGCTTGCACCACAGCGCCCCCTGCAGCCGCGGAGGAATCATCGCACCCGCCCTGCCCGCCGGGAGCCAACAGCGCCCCTGCAGCCGCGGAGGAATCATCGCACCCGCCCTGCCCGCCGGGAGACAACAGCGCCCCTGCCGGCTGTGACCGGAACTGCACCGAAGGGGAAAGTGCTTGATGACTGAGAGAAAGCTGTTACAGATTTTCTGGTTTTTGTTTGTTGTTGCTGTTGCTGTCTACCTTGTTTTGTGTGTGTATATATATGTGTGTGTGTGTGTGTATGTATATATGTAAACAACTGTAAGCCATAATAATTTGGAGGGAAGGGAGTTGCATTTTCCATTCCAAGGGAGGTTCCCGCCTTCTTGGCAGACACCTGTCTTTCAAACTACAAGTTATAACTGGAAAATTAAACTCTTTAACAACAAAGCGAGACAACCACACACTGATCAAGTCAAGATAAATGGATATTTTACACTTTTTAAAATCTATGTACAACCTTGAAACCAAGTATGATTTTAATATTTTTTTAACATGCTATTGACCAAGAAATGTCTTGCTGTTTGTATTGTAGTTACTCTCAATGGTTAGGAGCTTTCATGAGCAAAATGCTGTATGCAGTTACCATAATGTAGCTCTGGATTAGAAATTCTAATGGGGGAAATAAATGCAGTCCTGTGGCAATCTAGAAAAAAACAACGTAGTTGAAAATTATCCGTAATTATTATCAGTACAAATATCTTCAAGTTATTAAGCAAAATTACATGAATATTTAAATTAATTTTGGAAGTCAATATTTAGTAAGTACCAAAAGGACAATCTTTGTGATGCAATAATTTAATGAGACCAATTAAAAATAGTGACTTTACATTTGCATGCTGCCATTGTGCTGAATCTTGTGCTTTGTAAAGTCTTGGAATTCATGAGAAAGGACTGCAATTGTAAACTCTTCCTTGTTACACTGTCAACCTAACCATCTACCTTCCAGTTTGCCTATTTGTCAGAAGCTGGCCTCTCTTTTGCCTTAGTCTGACGTTTAAGAGCAGGGAAACAACAAAAACTTCAATCACACCTCAAATCTTATCACACTGGAGAAGAACTTTACTGAAACTCATAGCAGGCTTTTTATTAAATCTGACAAGGGCATGCTCTCTTTCTGGTTCTGTTTTTTTGTTTGTTTGTTTTGTTTTGTTTTGTTGTTGTTGTTTAACTTTCATGCACTTTTTTTTACCCTGTTGGCCTTTCCTACAATGGATAGGATTTGGTAAAATAACAGAAGTTAGAACACAACCTTGCTTGCTTGCTTTCTTAACCTGGGAGCACAACTCAGTTTGTTTGGGCTTTTTGTTTGTTTGTTTTGTTTTTAAATCCCCAACTACCTATTGAAAATGTTATAGCTCTCTAATCTATCAATTACCTGAGTAATTTGTCATCTTGGAGTCTAAGGCTTTATGAATTTACTGGCAGCTGTCTTGTCTCACTGATTCAAATGTTAGTTTTCTCTATTTTTCTGACCATATACATATTTCTTCTGGTTGTTTCAAATAAATTTATTTCATTACTTATTACTACCAAGTACTACAATTCCACATTCTTTATTCATAAAAGTTTGTCTAAAAAAATTGCATTGTCAAAATATGTATATTTGTCCTTTCTCTGATATGACTTCCCAGTCTATTTTTTTTGTTCTTCTCCCTTGTTTCTTCTGAGTCCAAATATATTCCTCAGGGAGTATGTTTAAAGAAATAGCTTTTCATAAAATTACAGTTCTAGCATTTTTTGAAGCTTAAAAATGCTGTCATGCACTATGTGAAAGATGGCATTTGATCCCCAGGAATATTAACTGTAATACTCTTGGTTTTCTACTTCAGAAATCTTAAACATTACCTGCAATTATTTTCAGCATTAGTTTCCAAAGCCTTATGCTCTGTAACACTACAATCCTATGATGTAGCAGGAGGGAAGGAGTGTTTAGATATAGCATTGAATGCCAGTATGAAATGACAAGAGGTAAAATACTTTCCCATTCCCTGCTGAGAACAGCAAGAGAAAGAGCAGAAAAATAAGACACCCTTTGTCCTATATTTATTCTCTGTAGAGTTTTCTGAGAGTCTGTAACCTGCAGGGTGATTGGAGGCCACCAAAAGATACAGCTTTTTACTGTTACATCCTAAAAATGTAGGAGGAAAATTCTGTCACTTTTTTCATATACTTCAGGTAGGTTACTATAAGGTAATTACTTATCTAAAAACTTCTAGAAGTAAACATGAGACTAAAAGCCAAATACATTTGAAATAATTTTTCTGTGGGTTCATATTAGACTATTTCGAAACCATGTACTTAAATGGACATTCAGTTAATGTAATTTGCTTATAACTTTAAAAAAGGAGTTCAAATTCATAATTACAGCATGAATATTAACCATTACTGAAAAGATGGTCTAATGTAGGGGGGTTATTTTGAAATTTTAATTAAGATGTCTTTATGTAATTTTTAAATATTTTGGTACAAAACTTGGTGTTTGTCACATTTTATGGAAATTAAAAAAAAATTATCCTGAAGTTGTCAATATTTGTGCACATTAGCAGAAATGTCCAGTTCATGGAATATACCTCTTTTGGAGGCAATTAGGTGCTTTGTTAGAAACTTTTAAAACAAATTGCTATGTCTCAAAGGTTTTACTAAGTTAAATTCAAAGTCTTTGAAGGAATGGAATACAATGCCATCAAGATTATCTTAATTCAATAATGAGGTGAAATCACTTTAGAGGAAAACTTTGTATGTAAAAATAACTATAGATGGTTTAGATTTTAGTTTATAAATGCTTCTGAAACCTGATGGATTTTTTCCTTATTGTCTTCTTTCACATGTTTTTTAAGAGGTATCTTAGGTTACAGAATTTTATGTGTAAGGCTATTTTGTAAATTTATTTTCCATAGCAAAAGCAGTGAGGATGCTTTTTACTCTCTGTGTTCATCACTTTGATGATAAATAAGTTAGTGAAATAATAACTATTAGACCCACAGAGTAGGTTTTCTATTCAGATGTCAGAAGTGCACTTTAGACAGTGAATAGTCAAGGCAGACTGGGTGAAGGATACTGTTTTAAAAATTATATTAAAACAGCTTTTTATTTATAAATTAATATTGCTCCATTTTCAAATGTTAGTAAGGTTATTAGGTTTGCACAAGATATTAAGTAGTCTTCTTCTGCTCTGAAAAACAAAATATTAAAAAATGCAGGTAAATGGATAAAGGTGCCAAAATAACACAACAAAAATAATCAGAGATCCCAATACAGAAATCTCTAAAGAAGGAAAAACTAGAACTTGGATTTGTGAAATTTCTATCATAAACATATCTACTCACACAAGAAAGTAACTGTAGAATTTGATGTGCTTGTCTATGAAACAAAACTGTTGAAATATATCTCCATTTTTAGGGGTTCTTAAATTTTTTTTTTTTTTGAACTGGGTAAAAGAGAAATATTACTGATTGAGTAGAAAGAACAAAAAAGGGAAATTAGCATTCTCAAACATATTATTTGAACATAGCACATAATCTTATTTCTATAAAAATAGCATTTTTAATCAGTTCTAATCCTGTTTGGTTTTCCAAATTAAAGCAAGTCTCTATGGAAATTCATCCTGGTTTGACAGGAGAGGGCAGTGTTTCTTTACAATTGTGCATGGGAAATATGCATATTATTTTAAAAATCAGTCTCTAGAAAGTATTTTGAGCCAATGAATTTAAATGTAATAAATGACCTCTGAATATGCTATTCAGTAAAAATAACAGGCAACGAAAAAGCCAACATTAGTGTTAACTTAATTGTTGTCAGAATCGTACTCACCTAAGGAACAACAACAACAACAATGTATCCTTTAACATGCTACATAGATCATTGATTTTTGTGTTCAAAGATGAAATCTATGAAATAACATCTTAGGTTGAATATGGTAAAATGATAAAAAATTAGCCCAATACTACTGATTTTTGGAATGTACGAAGGATATTAGCATCAAAAAAAAGGCTTTGCAGTAACTCATATGAATCAGTAGGGATAATCTCACATTATGTGTTCGTGGAGCAGGAAAATTTTAAAAAAATATGATCACAGTTTATTAATGGAATTAATTAAGTATGCCTTTTACTTTAAAGGCTCTGACTAAACCCTGGCTGATTTCAAGCTAATTATTTGTTTTATTGGCCTTTTAGCATAGTGATGTTTGCCAAGTCTGTGCCTGTGGTGGTTCAAAATTATGATTGTTAACTTTATTAAGTTTATTGTAATGGTTTGTTCGTTGTACCCCATCTTTGTAGTTGGTTTGTTCCTAACTGCCCCCGGTTAACTGATTATGTATCTGCCAGTGGCAGTTATATGCCAATCTTCCTTTCCCGCCTATGTAAACCACTCCTGCCTATCCTTGATTGGTTTACCCCACTGATGTAACACCCCCAGAGATTTTTTCTATTGGTTGTGGACACCTCACCCCTCCCCTCACCACCTGGGTATAAAACCTGTTGTAACAGAAGCCTCTTGAGTCAGTTGGGGCTCAGCCTGAGCACCCTGCAGGTGGTGAGGTGGTTTTCAGTTGCCCCTTGTTATAAATGCCAATACGATATTCCAATTAAAATAATACTTTGGTTTATTAATAAAGATCAAATCACAGAATTTCGAAAACCCACCAAAAGCGGAGATACTTGACATAGTTTTCCCGGGAAAATGCCAAGGGTGAACCGTGAGATACAGGGCCTGGCAGTCTGCTATCTCCCCCTACGGTTCACAAATTTGCCCGGTTCAGGGCTTAGTTTTTATACACTTCATTCTGCCCTCGGCAATATTTCCCCATATTTCCCTTTGTTTCCCGACTAGCTATACAAATTCAGGAGTTTCCCCGACCAGGCAGAAAAGAGTTCTTTTCTCAGTTCATATGTTAATGTCCAGTTTCTATAGATCCTTATGGCTGATGAATGGTCGAGATATGGGTGATGACCGCAGAGGGTGTAGTCAGGAACTGTTGATGTTTCTGCAACCTTATCTCGATGGGTCTCCTGCCGGTGCTAGGAGGCTGTCCATTTCCCGTAAGCCTATTGTCTCTTTTCTGAATGGAGGTGCCTGCTTTTTCAGGGTTGTTAGTTTCACCATCTGCTGCAAGGTCTCCTAAAACATAGACTTTTACCCAATACAATTTTATACAATTTTATAGTTTTCCAATTTACCATAAGAACATGAATTAATCATTTCACGTTTTTCACACCCTCAATAAACCCGTTTGGCTTACTCAGCTGACTCCTCTCTTCTTCCCTCCGTCCCTGTCTGTTACTCTACACCAACCACTACGCTCTCAGGAGCCAAGACCCACAGGAATCAGCCCAGCCTGCGCGCCTTGCTGGCTGATCCTCAACAACTGCCACAGGTGCCTGAGCTAGCCAGGCAAGCAGAGGCACTGCGGTCTCTGGTGGCACCGCGACAGGTGCCTACATGATTGATGTATTTCAATATTCTGAGTGGTTTTATTTATTTCTGTCCAATATAATACTACAAGGGCAGGTTTCTCCCTTTCTCCCTCTTTCCTATCAAAACCTTGCCCTAAAGCTTTCTTCCCTATATTAACACTTTACTCTTGTCTGTGAGTGCTTTAATTCAACAGGGGATGGATGAAGCTGATAGCTACTCTTTGGGGAGTACTGAATTTATCCATATCCAGAAGATGAGGTTTGTTCATATGGATATAGGGGACAAAATTTCTCAAATTCATTGAGTAATGAAAGTGATTGTGTAAACAGGTATTGAAATTTGGTCTTTTAAATTATGGAAGCAATATCTTCTGTCATTTCCACACAGAACTACAATATTGCTGCCAGCCTCATTAGCCTCTTGTCCAAGGTAAATCTTAATTCTAAAAGGAAGAAAACGGCTGTGCAGAGAACAAAGCAAAAGTTTAATTAAACAACTTTTTAATGAAAACAAAGGAAAGGAGTTGAGGAAAGAAAAGGCATTTAGAAGTTACTTTCTTGCTTTTGTTTTATAACTCTGTCTCTTTTCATTCTCTGCCTATTTCTCAAAAAACCCCCACCAAAAACAAAACAAACAAACAACCAAATAAAACCCCAACCAACAAACAAACCAACCAAAACAAAACAACAAACAAACAAACCAACCCAAACAAAACCACCATTAAATTCAGTATTTGGGAAAGTGAATCTGCAATCCACATACAAAAAACAAAACAAACAACCAAAAAAACTCCCAACCAACAAACAAACCAACCAAAACAAAACAACAAACAAACAAACAAACCAGAACAAAACAACCATTAAATTCAGTATTTGGGGAAGTGGATCTGCAATCCACATACGCTTTCCTGCTTTCCTGGAAAAGCAGTAGCACAGAACGTGGTGGTACAAGAGTCTCTCAGTCTACTCCAACTGCGTGAAGGAAATCCTGCTGTAGTATTCAGCTTTTCTTTCCTCTGCTTCACACAGAAATACAAGGTGTAAGCTGAATTTCCACTTGGAGCAGGAGACCATCTATCAATCCTGTACATGTGAGCTACCAGAAAAGTCCTTACATTTTGTGGAACATGAATTTTATGTAGCAATATCTTGAATACCTTGGGAAACAAAGAGCTGAAGGGAGAAATTCTACATCGTACTAGTAGTAGCCCAAACAAGCCTTTTCTAAAGCTTGGTGGCGTTTTTGGGGTTGTGGCAGCAGCAGTGAAGAGAGAGATTGACCTCTCTGTTTTTTAAGTGATCCAATGAATCTTAATACAAAATTTCTTTGATATACAGGTTGCTCGAAGTTTTCCGATTAATACTTATGCTGCAAATGTCAGCATTCTTAGTTATAGAGATGCTTATCAAAGAAGTCAGAAAAGGAGATAATATGCAAACTGATAAAAGGAAACATTTAAAATGTTTTAAAATACATATAATAATATATAATATATTTTGAATATATATATTCAAAATATATAATCATATTCAGAATAAAATTCTAAATCACTGGCATTTGATATGGCCCTAGGCCTAAAGATACATGAGAACAAGTATGATATGAGGTACACTCTTCCTGCAGGTGATCACTTCTGAATACTTTGGGGTATAAAAGTGTTATTTTTCTTGGTTATAAGGCCTTTATTATAAAGCATTTACTTCATTGATTGTACATCCCATATCCTTTTTTGGGGTTTACAGTTTCTGTTTATATTACTTGGCTTCTTTGGATTCACACAGCTTAATTAATGTGCAGATAAAATGGGAAAGTAGTGTTTTATCAATCTTCTGCATTTGTTATCTTGAAATGAAGCTACACAGTTCTTACTATTTTCTTTTATCCATTAGTTCCTTGATAAAACTTCTTGGCTTTATAGGACTGATATCCAAGCTGATTTTCCAAGCTGAACTTTTCTTCCGTATATGAATATAATGTAACTTGAAGAATTTTTATGTTTGCAAATAAAATTGGAAAATAATCTGTCCACATAATCTATGGGAAATAGAGTGAAATGATGCTAAAATTTGGAACAAAGTTGAATATTGAGGAGTTAAAAATGCTATTTAACACATTTGTCTTTCTTAAGATAAATTCAGAGTTTAAACACTGACGAATGGCAAACATGGATAGGCCTCTCATGTTTGTTAACTGTACAGTACAGAAAGCTTAGAATTCTACCTTTTCTGTTCATTCATTGCACACTTAACAGAAATAATAAATAATAATCATTACACGAACATGGAAGAAAATGCTGTAGAGATACTTTGTAGAGAATACCGAGGCAAAAGATACTGTATAGATACAGGTACATTTGTGGAGCTAAATAAATCCTATTTTAATAGACAGCAACGGAAAAGATATGTTGCTTCTGTGTCCTCTTATGCTTTTGCTGTATGTTCAGCTGATAATCACAATCCTGAAAACTTTACTTCTGAAAACCATGATGAAAGACAAATACATCTTCAGATTTTTTTTCTGGAGGTGAGAACAGAGATAAATCTAATGTTATGATTTTATTGTATTACTCAAAAAAAAAATTGCACTTCTCATACAAAAATCATGAAGCAATTTGAAAATACTTGGTTAAGTGACGAGCAGACACCTTTTGCAAAGCAGAAAATGTAGTTTCATCACAGACAGTAAAGTTAAAATTTTAACCAAAGCACAACAGAAATGTTAATGCTCCTTTGCTGGGGAAAATATTAGAAATCTGACCACTACTTAAATAAATATTTCCATTTTGATATTTTTTGGTCTATGTCAAAAGGTGTGCCTATATATCACAGTACTGACATCTGCTTTTCACAGATATATGAGAAGAGTCTTGAAGTGGCTGCAGTTTCAACAAAAAATTGTCACCTCACTCCTATCAGAAGCTTGAAATGGGTATTTTAATGAGCCAGAGGTTGCCTTCAATTGCCATTTTTTACTGTCTTCCTTGCACACCTTTTTGCAGGCAATCTCTGGCAGGATGTTATATCCATGAGCACATAATTAGGCTGCTTTTGAACAAAATTTCAGGGTGATCTGTGAATCCTACTATCAAGACAAAGAGGAATCAGTTGCTTTCCAAGGAAGTGTTTGTGGGTGGGTGATTGTTTTAAAAGAAAAGATAAATCTATTCTGGATTACTGTACTAGTTTGTGTTTCTTGAAACCTTTCTGAAATACCTTTTTTTTTTTTTCAAATTATTAAAATCTGTAATGGAAAAATATATATTAAAAAATACATGCAATACACAGTGCTGCCTTTCCTTTGACTAAAATATTTTGTGAAGATTTCTAAGCAGGCTTCAAAACTAGGGCACAGTGTGCCTTCAACTACTTTAACTTCTATTTTCTCTGTTTCTTAAATTCATGATTTAAAAAAAAAAAGAAACTACTCTGCTACAATTACTGTTTCTTCCCTGTCTTATAATTAAATTGAAGATGTTACATGGCATTCAAATCCCTGTAACTGAAGTCAAGTTGTGCTTATGATAATAAATTGAATTACATTATCAAAAATTTTGAGATGGAAGGTCAAGCATTTTCTTATTTATTTTAAACTTAATATGATTTTATTAAATTATTTGTATGTTGTAATGCAGATACATTTATAGCTGTATTATTTTTTCTCTCCATGATTTAAAGTAAGTAAGTGACAAGTAGAGCTTGAAATAAATTATTTAATCTGGTCAGGATATTAATTTGATAGGTTAGTCAAATTTAGTCAAATTACTAAAGCATTCCTAATGTTCTTACAGTTATAGAGTTGATTTTAATGTTGGGAGAATTTTAATGCGGGGGAAGTTTTTCATTCTGTTTTCAAGATTTTAGGTGATCACCTAAGATAAATGTGAAGCAGATATGTGCATTTGCAGCTGGAGCTGACAAAGCAATTTATAGAAATTTCACTGAGAGCTTATTATATACTATTTGCAAAACATTTCTTTCCTCCTTGAATTTTGTTCAAGACTATTAGGGATTCCTCTCAACCTACCAAAGACTAGGTCTGGAATACGATTTCTGACTGATACAGAATGAGAATGACAGTGAAAAAAACCCTAAAAGATAATGTCTTTTATTCTTTCAAATTACCATTTTTTTTATTCTTGTAATTATTTTCTAAACTAATGTTTATCCATTCTTTTTGTATGAAATTAATTGTCATTTAGATGAAGTCCACCCTGAAAAATAAGGACGTCTGCAGGAAATTATTATCCCAAATATATATATGTAAAACTAATTTGAAAAGTATGGATGCAGTCATAATAACTTTAGCTCATGGATCCCTTTAGCTGAATCAATTAAACATTGAGATGACCTGCTAAGTGTTTCAAAATGAAATCTGTATCCATGTTAGTCAATTCTGCTCTGTTACAAACCAGATTGGTGCTTTAGAAAAATAATCATAGTACTATATTTTTCCACTTTAAAAATGTGTGTAAGCTATGAAGCACTCATTGGTTAAAAATTTCCAGCAGCCATCATGATGTTGATTTTTATACACAGCTGTGTTGAAGACTATGTAGCTGAGCAAACGGTAATGTAAAGAACTGGAATTTATGACTAGTGTGGCTAGCTGTACATTGTGTTAACCTTCCCTTGACAAAAAAGATTTTTCTTTGATTTTATCCATGTTGATTGTCAACCTGTGAAGCATCCTTATTTTAATTTCAGCTATTTATATCTGTGTTTATTTAATATCAATATTTCAGGGTAGTTAATTAAAAAAAATATGTAATATAGTATGCATTTTTTTCAGGACAATCTTGATACTTTACACTAGCCAGCTGTGTCTGAAGGAGTTCTGTAACTGTTCTCTTACTGTCAGGTATGATTTGATACTGTCCTGTAAAGAGACTCTGAATTGGCTTTTGGGGGTTTTTGAAATATGGTAATAACTATTTGTAAGGGTTTGTTGTACTGTTTTGGGGGTAAAAAAGAATGAACATGATTTTCAGAGCAAAAATATTAGAAAAATATCAAAGTATCCATATTGATAATTTGAAACAGACTACTAGAACACATATCTTTTTTGCTTTGGGCACTAGATATCGATATTTTCTATCAGAAAAAAAAGACTCAACCAAAAGTTAAATCTACAAATAAGTTGGACCTGTACATTCTTTTAGGCCAGCTTTTATTTCTGAGGAAAGGTTAATATGCCTCCTTCTCCTTTTGGCACTCATTAAATCCTGAAACTGGTGCTTGAACTAAAATCACCACTGGGCACTGCTAAAGCAAAATCCATCCATATTTACTACCAATTTTTTGTCTATGTGTGTGCTACCATTATCCAGAATGTCTTTCTTTTGCTGTGATGGGTTCTTTTTTTGCTAAATGATTTGCAAACTCCAGCACCAGGAATTTCTGTACCCTTTCAAACCCTGTATTTTCCTTAGAATTCTGCTTTGTCATTGCTTCCATCTCTTGCTCTCTCTCTCTCTCTTAAATTTCTTTGATATCTTAGAGAGCTATGTATCTATATCTATAGATATCCCTATATTGATATATAGATAAAGATGATCTAGTCTTGTTTCTTATCATAGAATGATTTAGGTTGGAAAAGACCTTTAAGACCATCAAGAGTAACCATTCCTCCAGCACTGGCAAGGCCACCACTAAATTATGTCCCCAAATGCCCCATACATGTGTCTTTTAAATACCTCCAGGACTGATGACCACACCATTCCCTGGACAGCCTGTTCCAGGGCTTGACAGTCCTTTCAGTGAAAAACTAATTTTTCACTTTTTCCTAATGTCCAATCTGAATCTCTTCTGGTGCAACTTGAGCCCATTCTTTCCTGACCTATCCCTTGCCCCTTGGCAGAAGAGCCCAGCTCCCACCTGGCTACACCCTCCTGTCAGCAGGTTTTAGAGAGTGACAAGATCACCTCTGAGTCTCCTTTTCTCAATGGGAATAGATGCTGAGCTTCCTCAGCTGCTCCTCATCAGACTTGTGCTCCAAACCCTCCACAGCTCTTTCCCTTTCTCTGGACTCGCTCCAACCCCTCAATGTCTTTCTTTTAGTGTTATTTATAACAAAGTCATAGAATAGCTTGGTCTCCGCAATAGGTATTGCTCAATGACCATTAATGAAATCTAAAGCATTCTATAAATCCCAAAATGCATTTCCAGCATCTTAAATGATACTTGAATATTTATTTTTTCAAATGCTAATAGCTTTGCTACAAAAGAAAGAAAAGATCATCTTTATGAAGGTATTCTATATGAAATATCAGTGTTCTAACTGCTTCACCTAATTTTTTCACCTTACTGGGATTTTCCTGGCCTTCTCTGTTCCCCACCAGAAACTGAGACCCATTATGCTGCTTAATAATTTCAATTTTTTTATTCTTTTTAGTTAATAAAATAAAATATTAAATAATAAAAGTGGTCTGTAAGTACTCCTGACTTTAATTAGCACTCTTCTGATCTATTTAACAACTAGTCGGTATGTTTATATATTCCATTCCTTCTTTGGTAGTCTGTCCAATGCTGATTGTTATTTTTCTTCTAAGAGTAAAAGTGAGTTTCAGATAATTATATGATTATGAAATTAGCAGAAAATTAATTTAAAGATTTTGGTTTGTTGATATACTGGATAAACATTTTGCTCTTGAAATGCAAGGGATTCATAATGAACAACCTCTATAAGCTTTCTCTAGTCTAAAAAAATCCTAGTGGCTCTTGCAAAAGGACCTTCTGGTCTTTTCTTAAGCATAAGATAAGTTTATGTTTTGTACACATTTTCATCTCTCAGGGTTTTCATGAAGCCAAATGTTATTGAAACAATATTTACAGAATGTTCTAGAACATATTATCAAAGAGAAAAAAAGGCACAAAAATATTCATAGAGTAAAAAAATGCATAAATTATTTCCATCAGAAATAACATAAAAGACAATTTAGTACCTGAGAGTCTGTTTACTACACCCCAGAATTGTGAACTTTTTGTTCAGCAATGGCAAAAAACCTTTGACAATATATGGTTATGATTGTCTTTCATATGTCTTCTCTTCATAAAAGTGTTATTTATTTTTCTGGAAAAGAAAAAAAACCCACAACAACCCTTTATTCTATCAGAAATGTGGTTGAATAGCAAATGTAGAATTTATTGTGTACAGATCTTACTCAAAGTTATTGAGGCTGATGGATAGTAGTTTTTTTGTTTCAGTATCTTCTTGTTTGACTATATATTTTATTAAAGGGAATATTTATAACTGGGATTTGAATTTGGCAATCAGTAAGAGGACTGAAGGTGAGTGATGAGGTGCTTTTGGTGAAGCTGAGTTTTGTTGCGAGATTGTTTGGTTTTTATTTTTCCCCAGGAATGATTTATATACTGTGCAGGCATTAAGAACACCGTTCACCTAATTCCTTACTAGGGTAGGAATTCTAGGGATTCTAGGATTGAAGGGAAACTAGATTAATATTATTTCTAATAATAATATGAAATTATTTAATCTGTATTTATTAAATTGTTATAATTACCATTATTATTAAATTAATAATTGAATAATATTTTTACTCTTTTTATTCTTTCCCCAAAATACCAAAACTTTCTGTTCCAGAAACACATCTACCATGGTTGGTTCTGGACCAAAATCAGCATCAATATTTTTTTTCCACTGCTTACCTCCGGGAACTGAGTCTTCCCCAAGGTGTTCTTGGCAACAGTATCTATGTTACTAATCTAGAGCAGAAGAGTAATCTAATTGAGGTGTTGAGGTTCTTTTGTCTTTTTCTATCCATTGCATAGTACACTGTATCCTGCTATCCCTAGAAAATTCAAAATCCCTGAAAAGTATGCTTCAGTCATATCAACTGAACAAATTGAAGATACTTTCATTCCTGAGTGTTGTGAGAGCACCATTATCTTCAAATGAGAAAGTTAATAAAAATTACACATACACTTTGTAACATTCATTTCATAGTTGATCTATTCTTGCAAACTAGGCATCATTCTTTATACTCTCAGAAATTAAATATTCCAAATACTGGCAAATATAATGATGATTTTTACAGAAGCCAGATTATTCTCTGAAAGCCTATTTTCATATTTTCTTTGGGCAAAAAATATTAGGACAGTCTTTCTTCATAATTTTAGGGGTCATTACCAGCCTTTCAACTGAGGGGAATCGATAGTTTAATATGAAGTGAGACTATTGCTCCTAAGGTTTGGCAGGAAAGCTGATAAGGATTTAACTGCTTCTTAGTGGAACTTTCTGAGTCATTGAAAGTCTTCATGGGGAAGAATCAATTTCAGCTAACTTCTTAGCTCAGATTGGTGAAAGAAATTTCTAAATTATTTTTAATCAAATGAAAAAGTTAATTTCTAAAAAATAGCTAATAAAAGTAATAATTTAGGAAACTGAATTGAAAAAGAAGAAAGGTCTTGAAGTGGTCTACCTAAAAATATCAGTATATTTTGTGTTTCGACTTATTTCATGACTGCTTCTAAGGGCCTTTTCTGTTTGTTTGACTTTGTAACTGAAAGAATACCATATATTAAATAATCATATATAACCATGTACGGTAGAAAAAACAGTGAAATGTGGTTTTTCAGACTTATTTGACAAAAAAAATTCTCAATGCTGAGAGTTTTTGTGCTGCCATCAAAGTTTCAATATCTCTCAAAAATTCATGGGCTTATATTTTCTCTTTTACCGGAGAAAAAAGCTTTTTTTGGATTTTTGCCTTAATCCCACTTTGATTTCTGACAAATCCTCATTTTCTTAGCTCTCCAAATATGAGTATTTCTTTCTTACAAGGAAAGCTTTTCTCACCCTTTGAATTAATTTTGTGGTTTACTTTTAGGTTTACTACTTGGGTGTGGGGTGTTTGTTTGTTTTTTATTATTTTTTATTTTATTATTTTTATGCTACATTTCAGTTCCATTGCCAATATTTGCTTTACTCATGTGCTTTTCAGTTTTGTTTCTTCTTTTGTATTTTAAACTACTGGCCTGTCTATCTTCACAGGAATGTTTTCCCACTTACATATCTCTCCATATTTTTCCTATTAAAAAAAGGGTGCAAAAGGTAAAAAAACCCATCCTCAGCCTTCTTACTATTGTAAAAGTGATGAAGAAAATCTATTCTTGATGTAGTTTTATCCTATACAATATACAAAATGATCTCCTTGTACAGACTCTGTCCATTTAAAAAGATTGTCCCTTCAAAAGATACTGTCCTTTTGAAAAGCCTTTTAAGACAATGGTTGTACCCACAAAGGATTTGTATTTTGAGTATCTTTGGAGGTTTTTTTGCTCTATCTTCACTAATTTCTGATACTTATTGAATGTGGTCCTTGTACCAGAGGTAGAAGTTTTATGTGTCTGGAAAGTATCTATCAGATGGCAATAAAAGATATTATTTTATATTTAGACAGCTGTTAATATGATAAGGGTCTGGTAGAATCTTACAGGTACTTATAAGGAAATAACAGCACTCAAGATTTGTAAGTTTTTCTTGTACCAAGGGAAGAATACTCTTGTGGAGATCACTATAAGATACAGAAAGTTATTTCCTATTCCTGTAGAAATGCTTTGAGAATATTATTCCTTTTAAGAAGCAAATCATGTGTAATACAGGTCAGTCATGAAGAACACACTGACTTTGTGAGGAAAAATCCATCTTATAAACTCTTATACTTAATTTTCTGATTATTTACTTTCAAAGAGCAAAATCGTTGAGTTTTGATTAATTAAACCTGTCTGCTTTCTTGAGTGAAAAGAAACTTCTCTTCAGCAATGGATCCACACACTATTTGGAACACTGCTTATTTGGTGGAAGTCAGTGAACTACTGTAACTGTACTATTGGGAGCACTGGCATTTAACTTTTTTCCCATATGGTTTTGGTTATGCATAACACCTTTTAAGTTATATAATACAGCAAGAACAATGGTATCTTGGAAGGAAAAATGGAGAATTAGGAGACAAAAAACAGTGAAGTGTAGAGAATACTTTTGAATGCTAAATATGATTATAAATTACAATTATTACACATGTGCATAAGGACCAGTATGCAGCAATGTATTAAAAGTAGGAATACCCAGTAATGAACAGCCCCCGCCCAAAATTATTGCAGCGTGAAAGAAACCCCAAAACAAAAGACAAAGTAACTACTTCATGAATTAATGGATACACTGTGAGCAACACAATACCAGCAACCGCTTGTTCTGTGAATTGCTGGCTATGATGGGAGGCTTATCTGCGGGTTTAACCAAATTGAAAGCAAAGGAGATGCCTCTGGGGAAAGGAAGATTAATCATAAATTAAACCTGAGAGGACAAAGTCCTGGCTGCTTTGGCCAATTCAGAAACACAAGGCCTGCCCATGAGAGAACTGCCAGAGCTCCAGAATGCAAAGGGAAATAATTTTAGTTTTTTGAACATTACGTTGCCATATTCTGTTAAATGATTTTAATTATTTTCATTTCTTTCCTCACAGAGATCCACACTTTTGTGCTTGATAGCAGGATCTTTGCAAAAATAGGTCAAGATGCTGCATGCTGACTGTAGGTGTAGCCAATATAGAAAGAAATGGAGAAAAAGGTCTTATGGCATAGAGCAAAGAGAATAATGACAAAAAAAATTTATAGACTCCTGGTGTTACTGCTTCTGTTCCTGAAACTTGAATCCCTAATTGCTAGAGATTTTTTCAGCCCAGGTAAGACAACAGTAATTGTAACTGCATGTGTTTATGTGTATACCTATATGTATAACTCAGATAACATTTGTAAACTTTCAGCCAGGCTTGACAAGGCATAAACTATGTTTGATACTTTACTTGCAAATATATGCAAATTGATCTTAAACTGAGAGACAATAAATGGTCCAGGTCTTCTACTGATGTAAATCAAACAGCCTATTGACTGCAATGGTATTATGCCAAGTTAAATCAGGAGAGAATTGGGACTGCTTGAGTTTCAAAAGTGCATCTGAAAAATTGATGTATTTTAAATATTGGTGAAATCCCTCTGTTTCAGTTTCAAGGGAAAAAGCAAGAATCAGTTTGGGTTTATGCTAGTATTGCAGCCTCTTTTATAAGCAATACAGACAAGACATTCTGGACATCTACTTCACTTGTAGTGAAGTCACTAGACTATTAGACTTTACAAGGCATGCAAACCCAATACAACTGATCATGAAGAGTTATTCCTCTCAGTTTCAGCTGATGTATAGGCAGTGTAGGCATGTTGTTTGAAACATTGATGGTGAACTCTTACCCTGCCTTCCTCTACAAATATATATTATTTACTTAGTTATTTTAGAAGAAATAAACATTTACAGCAAAGGAATTTAATCCTCATCTGAATGTTTATCATATATTACTATTAACAGTGTAAGATGGTGCCATTGTTAGCAATTGGAAATAGATTATTCTGATAAATGTTGATGGGAAATTGTGTTAAGATGCACAAGTATATGTTTATATTATGTTCTGTTTAGTCTCTTGGCTGTAGTGGGATTGCAGTACAGTGGCAAGGACCAAAACAGAGACAACTTTGGGGACTATGGATATTGAGTTCTCAGAGCAGTGGCCCATCAGAATATATCAAATAGCATAATCAGTTTTTATAATGATCATATAATGTTTACATAAATTCCTGCATTCTGACTGATAATAGCCTTCAGCTAGAGGCCATTTGCATTCAGAATAGTTACAGAGAAATTGGTTTATTGGCTGCAACAATTCTATATCTGTATAATGAAGAGCAATACATTTTCTTGCAGACTATACAAAATTAATTTATAATACAGAAGACTTTCACAAGTACAAGTATCTAAAAATAGTACACTTGGCCTAGAGCCAGCATTCCTACTAATATATTTTCTCTGAATACAGATTGTATTGAAGATTATCTTCTGTCAGAATGAAGAGTATGTAGAAAGATCCTGCTTATAAGAATCTTTGCTGAAGTGAAACTTTTGGAAGAATGGGAGGTCTCGGAATAATTTATGGATTGACCAAAAATTAGCAAGGATAGCTAAATTAAGCTTTCTGTGCATTTTATAGAACAGTTTTAGGTTTGTGGGTTTTTTCTCTTTTTCAGTTATGTTTACCTGGTATTAGTGTTCTTTGAAGTTCAGGTTCTCTATTTTAGTTTATTTGTACAGAAATTTACTTGTTTTCCCAAACATATGGGATTAACTAATGGTCATGGTGCATATAGCCCAGATTTTAAAATTTGAGTTTTTTCCTTCTTATTTACAATCTAGTACAAAATTTACTTAATTAAATAAATTAAATAAATTAAAATTACAAGATAGCTTACTTACTTACTAAACGGAAAACACATTAATACACACTTGAAAAATACCTTGATACTTTAAGATGAAAATACTGTCCTTCCAGGATTAGGAACTATTATAGTATACATGAAACACCAAATAATAATGTTGATGAGGATCTGTTTTTCTTTCAGGTCTAGAGCAATTGTTTTTTGGTCATGCCTTTCTAAAATGTCTCAGCACAAAGACAGTAGAATTAATTTTACTGCAGTATTTATGGATGATGTACAGCTCTGTTTATGGGTGTTTAATATGTCATGAGGAAGTTTCTGAGACATTGAAACAAACTCCTTGAGATTATCAAACTCTACTGAGATGGATTTTGTTGCCCCACGAATGCTGCAGCTGAACTTTGTTCTCAGTATGCCTAAAAATTGTTAAGATGTGCACTTGAGACCAAACTGTGGGAGACTATGAGGGCCATGGAGGAGATTTTAAAAAAAAACATTTTCACAGTAGAATTTGATAAGTAGAGAGATCAGGAGAAGGAATTACACACCTGAGTTTTCTTCAAGGCAGACGTAAACAAGACAGTGGTGGTTTCACCCAGCCATGTTTAAACTTGCTGCTCAAAATCACTTTGACTTGGGCAAACAATGACATTGCGTTTACTCTGACATTTTTAAAATTTACTTGCATTATACATTTAGTTAAATGTCTGCTTGGTTCAGTTGGACATTTTCTTTCAAATGGGAAGAGTTATTTTTCCTCCTACTAGCTACTTTGTGCATTCTAAGAAAATTAAGCAACTTCTAACTGCATAAGTGGGAACTATTTTGATGTTCTTCAGAGTGCCTTGTAAAAAACAATAATTCCAATCTTTTGATGTATATTTTTTATTAACTTTCAGTGAATTCTATAAGCTATGAGTTGCTGACAATGTCAGAAAAAGAGATTTGGAAGAAGAAAACCTATAATGTAGGTTTAATGGTCATGTAATATGTGAATTCCCTCCTTAATGAATACAATTGGAGTGGGCTTCCCAGAATGCTTCCAAGAAACCTTGGAAACAGTAGGGTACCACTGGTCACTTTTCATTGTAGAAAGGCTTTGTATGGCATAACTATATGCTATAGTTAAACCTGTGATCAACAAAATAGTTCCCAAAAATTATGGCAAATAGAATAGCAATCTAGTTAAATGATTGGTTTATGAATTTATTTTTGAATCTTTCCCTTCCCATTTCTATGCACTCAAATTCCAGTGAAAAATGATACTTGTAAATAGAAAACTAATAAGTAGTAGATTTTTTCACTTCTTAACAGGCTTGTCATGACATCTTAAAGTAAACTCTGGAAATTGCAATTGTTTTATCAATCTTTTATCCAACAGTATAATGATTTTGGAGTACATTTCCTTCAGAAATATATTGTTCAATCATACCTTAACTAATATTGGCAAATATTATTTAGTTTGTAATTCACAAATCTCCCTCAACATAAACACTACAGATTAATGGAGTGTGCTTCTCATCTATCTTGTAAGTGTTCCATATATAAAATCAGAGGAAAATAGCTCATCTGTATAAAATTAATTATTTTAGTCTTAACCATTATGGAATACAAGATCATAAAAAAATGTAATTGTTGTTTCAGTAACTAATTTTTTGTTTAAAATGATGGCATATATGATTGAATTCCAGCTTACAACAATTTCAGTTAGACTAATAAAAACTAATTGTGAGTATTTCCAGCCACATTAAGAACACCAGTACAATAATTTGTCTGCTATATATTGAAAATCTGCCTGTATATTCCAACAGATTTTTTTTGGTAAGGTTTCATGCTAAAAACATGACATAAATTATGAGAAAATCAGACAAAGTAAATAACTGAATGACTAGATAAAATGCTAATGCAGTTTAGAAATTCATGATGCATCTTATCAATATCCCTAGTAAATATTACTAAATATGGAAATAGTAAATATTTCAGTATATGTCCCTTATTGTTTTGCAGGCTTGGCATTACGTAATCATGACCATGATACTTGTAGCACCAAAGAAATGGACCATAGGAAAACAAAATCAGATTCATGTTTCTTGCAACTGAAATGGAAAATTGCTATTATCTGATCATAACTGATTATTTTCTGCTTTGAATTGATCAGTTGTCTGGATGTAACAAGCCTGAAGGCCTTTAATACCTGCTACACTAAATTATCTTTTTTATTGGGAATTTGTAAAAATATTTTTTCTAATGGAAACAAGATTTTTTTTGCATTATAAATTCCTAGTAATTAAATACCAGATCCGTTACTTGTACTTAATTTATTTATGAAAATAGAAAAAAAATTAAAGGGCTTGAAAAATTAAAAACATATTCAAGAATGATAAATGCATCCCTAAATATTCATTGGTTTATAAAAATGCTCAAAGGAGACAAGAAAAACTGACAAACTTGTGTAGGTATATGTATCTCTCACTTCTCTGGTATTACTAAAAAAGTGCTGTTAGAGTTATTTAACAGCTTTCCTTTCATTCCTTTCATTTGAAATTCTTACAACACCTTGTTAAGAAAATATTTTAAAAATAACAAATTTCCACTGAAACTCCCCTTTGAATGATCTGAAAGTTTTCCTAAAAAATAATGGGACAAGTCCATACCAAAAAAAATTACAATTTTTTTAAAAAATACTAAATTTCAGGATATATGTAAGGGAACATTGGAGGTTTTTTTCCTTGTTTAACTTAGTCCAGAATACTTAAAATTTATTTTGGACATTGATGAGTTTATCCATCCTGATTAATGAAAAGAACTCTGAGTTACCCACAGACTTTCTAAGAAGAATAGAGAAACATGATGAAGTTTGTGAAAGTATTAACTCTTCAAGTGCACTGTTTTTATTGCCTGAGGCTGTTTCTGTGTGAAACTTCATATCATCTTACTTGTTCATTTCCCCTTACTAGGAGTACAATGAATCAATGAGTCTAATTTTTTTTTGAAGACTTTTTACATTACTAATAGATCGTCATGTGAATAGCTGTATGGCCACTTAAGAATTTATTTTTACATTAATTTAAGGAGAAATAAACATTTGGAGCAAATGTCACTATGTTAAATTCCTTAACTAAAGATTTTCAGGAAAGTGGCATTTATGCATTTTCCCCTTTCTTTGACATTGTGACTTTTCTTTTTGAGAGAGTAGCTAGGTAACTTTTGTGTGAGACTAGTGGGCAACTAATACACCATACTAGAGAGAATCAAATTCAGAAATTATTAGCTTAATGATTAAGAGCAATCATTATATCTGTGAAAAGTCTGCAGCCTAGAAAAAATAAGCTGTTGTCTCTCAGTTAAAAGGCCATAAAATTTCTGTATAGGTATTTTCATCTGTTAGAGGGTCAAGAGTTCCCATATTAGACCTATCTCAATTCAGTCACTGAAATAGGATGCATGACTTTACTTGGATTAGAAAACTAATGGGAAAAAGCCAAAGGTTCAGCCTTTGATTTTATGGGGGTTACTGAAGTATTTAATATTTAAAGGCAGAAAGTATTTTTTATATATATGAATGCAGCTCATATGTAAAAATGGGATTTATATATCATAAATGTGCATAGATGTGAAACAATACTCGCCTAGAAAGAGTAACATTACACACAAATAAATAATAATTTATGAGTAGGAGAACACAGATTTTATTTGCTTTAATGAAGTGTCTATTAAACTCCAAAAGTTAGTTCACAAGTAGGCAGACCCACCACTGGCCAAAATGGAGCCCATCAGTTTTGGCACCAATAGCACCTCTGTGGTAATATATTTAAGAAAGGGTAAAAAAAACCTTGCAGCAGCTGTGAGAGTAGACTGATGTCGGAGTCCAGGGCATCCCTCTGGATGGTCTGGGATCCTCTCAGAGGGGTCCAGGACCCCGACAGGGTGGTTTGGGACCCTGGCAGGGGCGTCTGAGACCCTGGCAGAGGCCCAAAGTGACACCGTCTTTGATCTTAGTCCATGGGAAAAATTACCAGCATTGCCTGACCCCAAGAGTTTGATGTAAATAGTGGTTAGTTTATCACAGGGTGCAAATGGGGAAGGCAAGATGGAGGAAGCAGGGTGTGGCCCTGTCCTTCTTCCTTCTTGTCCTTGTCCTGCATCTTCTGCTGTGGTGGGTCACAAGGGGTTGGCTTCGGACAGAAGTGACATGTCTAGTATAGGTAGTAGGTATTGGTAATTAACTGTAAATAAGAAATACATTGTGGATGATGATTGGGTCAGAGAAAGATACTAAAGATCCAGCACGCCTGAGCTGGGGGGAGTTGCCTCGTGCTCTTGCCTCAGCAAGGACCTTTGCTGGGCACAGAAAGAACTTAGAGATAAGAGGATGTCATGGGTTGGTGCTGTCCAAATGCCAGTGCACCCATGAGTGTATGTTTTTTCCTAATGAACTACTGTGAGATGTGGTCAAGAACAGAGCAGAGCAGGCCCAAAACTTGAAATAGAAAGAAAACTTTATTAACCTACATAACAAAAGAAAATAGAAAAGAAAACCCAAACACCCAAAAACAGAAATTAAAACCTCTCAGAACATTTCTTCTCCTCCCCCAATTTCCACCCCTTACATGCTCAAACTGTTAACACTTACACGTTACCCTCATCTTACTTGCTTAAACCAAAACCCTGGGTTCCCCAATCAGTCATCATCATTCAAAAAAACAATCTTCAATCCATCCAGGGAGAGAGGAGTCTCTCTCGCACCACAGACCCCCCACAGGAAACACAGGTCCATCCTCCCGTGTTTCCATGTCACCCATGGCAGCACCCAGAGAAGTCTGCCATGGTGACACCCTCCTTTCCATGTCCAGTGCTCTCACCACTGTCCATGGACCAAAACTGCATAAAGGGCTCTTTTAAGGATGCTTGGCCAAGTACCAGAAACCACCATCTTCTCATATTGGGACAGCAGTCCCCCCCAACATTTACCCCTGGGGCTGAGGGTTCCAAGAAAAGGCCACAAAGTCTTTGGTTTTGAACCAAAAAGCATCCACCCAAATACAGTCTTATTTATGTTCAGGAGAATTCAGGGTCCGTCTATGGCTAACATTGCACAAGAAAAGTCCAGCCCAAAAGCCACTCCTCTTCATCTCTAGCCAATCTGGGGGTTCTTTTCATCGTGCTTTATCATCTCAGTCCCAGGCTGTCTCTCTCTTCTGAAACCACCAGCCATGAGAATCAATGTCTGGGAACAGTTCTCCTCTGCCTCAGAAAGAGTTAAAAGCTTCTGGCTCCCGGCAGGGCCACAGGCTCAGGCACTCGCAGGCTCTGGCAGCTCCCACACACAGCTCAGCACCTTCTTCCTGGGGCGGGGGAGACGGGGTGAGGGGGATGGGCACGGGACGGGGGGACAGAAGGCACCTCCAAAGTTCTCCACCCCTCCATCCTGGATGGGGCTGGCTCAGCTCCAGTCCCGTTCTCTCTCTTTCCCCCCACCCCTGGGGCCCCGGGCTTACCTCAGCCCGGCCCACCTGGCTCTCCTCCTCCACCCAGCCTGGGTAGGGGAGGAGGGAAAAGATGCTCCTCTCCTGATAGCAGAGCCAGAAAGAGGGAGTCCCTCTGGGAGTCCTTGCTTTTAACCCCTTGTGTCCTCAGAGCCATGTCCAACCCCTCACTGGCCACTCTAGGTGCCAACATTCAAACCTGACCACTGATTGGTTTGACCACAGCTTCCTGAAAAACTCACTTCCCCTCAGATCAAGACAGAGACAATAAATAACCTTGAGAAACCTGAGCTGGCAAACTCTGACTCTTTCTTCTGCTTCTGGAACGGGCATTTAAGGAAAAAAGACTCTAACCAATATATCTTGGGAAAACCCACCCGAGAGACTGAGAATTTCTGAAACAACTATGTAGTCAACAATGACAATGGAGAAGGAAGGAGAGGAGGTGATCCACGTGCTGGAGGAGATTCCCCTGCAGCCTGTGGAGAAGACCCTGGTGGTGCAGGCTGATATTCTGCAGCCTGTGGAGGACAGCAGTGGAGCAGGTATTCACCTGCAACCCATGGAGGGCTCCACACCAGAGCATGGCATGCCCTGAAGGAAGCTGCAGCCTGTGGGGAACCTATGCTGGAGCAGGCTCCTGGCAGGAGCTGTGTTCTGTGGAGAGGAGCCATGGCAGGAGCAGGCTTTCTGACAGGAGCAGTGGCCTGTGGCGAAATCTTTCAGAAGCACTCCACTCCTGAAGGACTTACCCCATGGAAAGGACCCGTGTTGAAACAGTTCATGAAGTATTGTTTCCCATGGGAAGGACCCCACGTAGAGCAGGAGAAGAGCATGGGGAAAGAACAAGAGGCAGAAGTGACATTTTATGAACTGACTACAGCCTCCATCTCCTGTCCACCCACACCTCTTATGGGGAGAAGATAGGAGCTATGAATGCAGTTATGAGTTCAGCCTGGCAAGAGGGAGGTGTGGAGAAAAAGTGGTTTCAGTTTCTTTTTATTTCTCACTATCCTACTCTGATATTATTTAGCAATAAATTAAATTAATTTCCCCAAGTCAAGTCAGTTTTGCCTGTGGCATTAATTAGTGACCTCCCTGTCCTTTATATTGATCCTAAAGATTTTCCTTTGAATTTTTTCTATCCTCTTGAGTAGGGGAGTGATAGTGTCTTTGTGAGCAGGAAGGTTAAACCACTACCCCACAATATGTTTTTGGCATGTGCCTTTTTCACTGTTCTGTGCTGTTTTATCTTGGCTTCTTTATTTAGATATTTTGTGGTTCATGATGATGACAACCTCATCATTAAATGCCAGCCATTATGAGGAAAGAGAATGCTCCACTTAGATCCATGTGATGGGTAGAAATCCAGCATGCAGACAAATGTCTGAAAGTTTAGTGTTAAAATCTCAGTTTTTCTTCTTCAGTTCCAAGTCATGACAAAGAAAAAGAAGTTGCATGTTCTTACCATGATACTCTTCTTTCTTCTAAATTGCATCTAGCAACCTATGTGAGTTTTTAATGGCAATTCTACTTGTGTTGGTTTTAATACTATTTTTCCCATTGTAAGAGTCTTAAATATAAATAGAAAATTAGTCTGTAAAACAACCTGACACTAGACCATCAATATTATTTCAGTTTTGAGAAAAGAGACAAGAGGAGATGAGAGGAGACGAGAGGAAGAGAAGAAAAGAGAAGAGAGAAGAGAAGAGAAGAGAAGAGAAGAGAAGAGAAGAGAAGAGAAGAGAAGAGAAGAGAAGAGAAGAGAAGAGAAGAGAAGAGAAGAGAAGAGAAGAGAAGAGAAGAGAAGAGAAGAGAAGAGAAGAGAAGAGAAGAGAAGAGAAGAGAAGAGAAGAGAGAAGAGAAGAGAAGAGAAGAGAAGAGAAGAGAAGAGAAGAGAAGAGAAGAGAAGAGAAGAGAAGAGAAGAGAAGAGAAGAGAGAAGAGAAGAGAATGAAGCAGAGTATGTTTATACTTTTGTGGTTTTGCTATGTCTTAAACAGAAGATATATTTTGTTGAATATATTTTGTATATTATCAATATACACTGGAGAGAGTGCACAAGGACATGTAGCGTGGGAATGGCTGAGGGGGAATGGCTTTAAACTGAGAGAGAGTATGTTTACATTAGATAGAAAAAAAGCGTGAGGGACTGGCACAGGTTGCCCAGAGAAGTCATGGGTGCACCATCCCTGGAAGTGCTCAAGGTAAGGTTGGATGGGGCTCTGAGCAACATGATCTAGTGGAAGGTGTTACTGTCCTTGGCAGGGTAGTTGGAACTTAATGATCTCTAAGGGCAACTGTGCTCTGGAACAGATAACCTAGAGAGGGTGTGGAGTCTCCCTCACTGGAGATATTCCAGAACAATCTGGATGCAACCCTGTACAATGTGCTCTGGGCTGACCCTGCTTGAGCAGGGAGGTTGGACTACATGGTCCACTGTGGTTCCTTCCCACCTGACCCATTCTGTGATTCTATGTTGTTTGGATTAGAACTCGGAGAAAAGTTTTGGAGATAACAGGCTGAGGAATGTTGCTGGTGATGTGACTTGAACTGGACCAGCTGGGGTGGCAATTGAAATAGGGATGGGAATGATCAAGTAAGTCCAAAAAACAACTTTAATAATAGCCTGAGCCAACAAAAGAATATAAGCTGAACACATTATGGGACAACCTCGAAAGACCCAGCAATGGGGCAGACATAAAAATATATAGCCTCTGTAACAGAGCAGTGAACCAATGAACATCAGCATTACCTTATATGTAAAACATTGTTAGACCAATCATAAACAAGAACTCAGAAAATAACCTTATATGGTGCAACTATACCCACAATCCCATCCTTCTCTCCAGGACCTAACAAGATATTCCCCTTCCTAGCATCCCGTTTCCCATGGCCTCAGATTGATGCCTACTTCACTATTGGCCAAGGGCAACCCACTGTCAGTCCCTGCCAGTCCAACTCCCACAGGGGAAGCATGAATACTTCCACAGATGACAAGTACAACTAGACTGCAGTCTAGTTATGAACCTACAAAAAAGAATTATAAACAGCAGAGATATGGAGAATCTTGTCGCTGTCTTGACAGTGCTTCTCATTTGCTTCTGTGTTGTTTAGGGCTTTTGCTTGCTTGTTTACTTTCGTTTTATCTCTGAATTTCCAAAACAAAATGTAAAACTCGCCTTTTCTATTTGTCATCTTGATGAAAACAGAAGTCACAGGGAAAAGTTGTTGATTCTTAGTTTCTTCTGCCAGAAATCACACTGATTTCTTCAGGGGAAAAAAAAGAACCCAGATTCTTTTCCTGGCAGTGTACAGTGTTTTTGTGCTAGTTCATATCTCTACACTGATAATTGAGAAGTCTGCTGTTAGACAGTAGCCTTTGAGGGCAAATTTTCCTGGAATGACAAAAAACAAAGGAGCAGATGGGAAAATACAGTATGACACAACCAGAAATGAGAAAAGGATTAGAAAGAAATCAGTGGTTTTTTAAAAGCTCTTCTAAATTCTCTACTACAAACCCTTGCCAGAAATTTGACAGGTCTTTTTATTTTTCCCTTTTTTCTTTTTCTTTTTCTTTTTCTTTTTCTTTTTCTTTTTCTTTTTCTTTTTCTTTTTCTTTTTCTTTTTCTTTTTCTTTTTCTTTTTCTTTTTCTTTTTCTTTTTCTTTTTCTTTTTCTTTTTCTTTTTCTTTTTCTTTCTTTTTCTTTTTCTTTTTTTTTCTTTTTCTTTTTCTTTTTCTTTTTCTTTTTCTTTTTCTTTTTCTTTTTCTTTTTCTTTTTCTTTTTCTTTTTCTTTTTCTTTTTCTTTTTCTTTTTCTTTTTCTTTTTCTTTTTCTTTTTCTTTTTCTTTTTCTTTTTCTTTTTCTTTCTTTTTCTTTTTCTTTTTTTTTCTTTTTCTTTTTCTTTTTCTTTTTCTTTTTCTTTTTCTTTTTCTTTTTCTTTTTCTTTTTCTTTTTCTTTTTCTTTTTTTCTTTTTCTTTTTCTTTTTCTTTTTCTTTTTCTTTTTCTTTTTCTTTTTCTTTTTCTTTTTCTTTTTCTTTTTCTTTTTCTTTTTCTTTTTTTCTTTTTCTTTTTCTTTTTCTTTTTCTTTTTCTTTTTCTTTTTCTTTTTCTTTTTCTTTTTCTTTTTCTTTTTCTTTTTCTTTTTCTTTTTCTTTTTCTTTTTCTTTTTCTTTTTCTTTTTCTTTTTCTTTTTCTTTTTTTTTCTTTTTCTTTTTCTTTTTCTTTTTCTTTTTCTTTTTCTTTTTCTTTTTCTTTTTCTTTTTCTTTTTCTTTTTCTTTTTCTTTTTCTTTTTCTTTCTTTTTCTTTCTTTTTCTTTTTCTTTTTCTTTTTCTTTTTCTTTTTCTTTTTCTTTTTCTTTTTCTTTTTCTTTTTCTTTTTCTTTTTCTTTTTCTTTTTCTTTTTCTTTTTCTTTTTCTTTTTCTTTTTCTTTTTCTTTTTCTTTTTCTTTTTCTTTTTCTTTTTCTTTTTCCGTTTCCTTCTTCTCTTCTCTTTTTTCTTTTGTATTGACTTTTCAAAATCCAGGTACAATTGAGTAGAGTGCTGTTCATGGTAATAAAGTGTAGTAAAAAGATAGGCAATATTTAGAGTCATAGAGCATTCTTATCTTTTAGGTAAATGCTGATCATTACTAGCTTATTCAAATCAGGACTGGCTGACAGCACCTTCAGAATGTACAAGGAGGTTAAATATTTTCTCATTCCAGTCATACTTCTCTCTGATTTGACTTGTTAAGCATCTTCTGTTATCATGGGTAATACCAATGAAGGTTGTTTCTAAGTAGATAGTGGTAAAATACTTGTTGGATTTAATATCATGATGATTACATCTTAAATGACAGTTTTGAAAGTGTCTTTTCAATAAAAAGCTCTAATTTTATTCCTTCTTTAAATTTTAAGTTTTATGTGATTACTGCAAAGCCTGAATCTTTATTTCTTACAGAAAGAAAACAGATGTTTCCATGCTTGTAGTTGATTTTATAAAGAAGCTCATTATCTGCCGAAATGCCAAACATTTCCTTTGTTTTGTTCTCATATGCTTTCATGTTATTTATACTTTTGGAAAGCTTGTACTAGACAGTACATGTTTGAAATATTAAGTACAAGAGATATAGACTGATCTGTCATTCTGAATCACCTTTGCAAATGCTCATGAAGTAAAATCAAGTCGCATCCATGTAATTCCTGACACATTAGACACTCTTGCTTTGATAACCTGGTCCTGCACAATTTTATCAGTATGTGTAGCAAGCTTCTTTTTTTTTTTTTTTTTTTATTCCATTCTTCACAGAGAAAGACAAAATCTTACAAACAGTTCAGAAAAATGAAATTATGTCCACCTGTGGTCAGGAAAAACAGTGTCCTGTATGGATTCAAGCAACCTTGTTTCCCACAGAGGTTTGCATTTCCTATATGATATATTAGAAGTTGCAGTAATAAGAGAAAAAAGTTAAAGTTGAGTAGGGAAGTGTAACTAAAATTCAAAGTTTGCTAATGAAAAAATTTTCAGTTACACATGTCTAACTTAGAGGGAGGTAAGATTATTTAGAAACAGTTCTTTGATATGAGGACATTAGGATTAAATAGTAATTTTGTTGTTTGTTATGTGATGAATCATATTTCATATAAAGAAAACTGAAAGGAAAGTTAGTAAAAACATTAACAAGCTGATTATTTATCTTCAAGCAGAATGTTTTAGCTTTGTGCCCATGAAATATGGCCTGAAACATTTATTTTAATATATTATTTTAATATATATTTGACTCTTAGTATTTCAGTTTCCATTGTTTCTACTTGAATGTTGTAGAGTGCAAGTTTATAAGAGAGAAGAAAACAACTATTTTTCAAATCTAGAAGCAGTTGACTGACTGAGTGATTGGAATCAGAGAAAACCTATATAGCATCTGGAGCAGGAAAACAAGGAAATGCTGAGAAAAACTGCCAATAGCAAAAAGGCCCCCAAACATTTCATGAAAATGCTGGTCCATCATTGAGTACATACAAGCTGGTACATCAGTGGGTTTTTTGGTGGTATCTGAATTCAACAGTCGAAAGTTAGAATCTTAGTAATTATCATTTGAACTAGTGTTAGTTGCTTTGTTTTTCAGTGTTTATTGTTTATTTGACTGTATTTCAGTCAAGGGTCAGCATCTCACATCATACAATGTCATCTGTTGTCCACCAGAAAATAGAAAAATACCAGAAAATAGGTACTAGAGTATGGAAGGATCTCCCCTTAACTGGAATTTTCTGAAAAATAATGATTTTTCATTCCAGTATCCAGAAAGGCAAAAAAGCAACAGTGCAATTATTTGTGCTACTTCTATTCAGCTAGTTTTATAGATGACTGACTGGAAAGAGTGTAAGAACACACTGTAATTATAGTTCATAGTTATTACCCAAAAACAATTTCAAATGTTTCCTAGCTCACAAATGCAGATGAAGTTTTCTGTCCAGACCCATTTCCTTATGATATGCAACAATTTTTACTTCTGCTTTAGTTACCTGGATCTACAGCAGAAAAGAAGCCAAAAATCTAAGTGAAAATTGTGATTCTGTTCAGAAGATTCAGCACAAGTAGGGAGAAAGATAATTTATTTAATACCTCTTAAGAAGTGTTCTGATGGTCCATTCAGGCACATTATCAACCAAATATGATGCAATATTAACTGAATATGAATTTTTTAAAAAAAGTTGTTCTTATGATAAATCAAAAAGATAACAATTAAGATCAGGAAAATAAACACTAAACATAGAATTATGTATTAGAAGGATGTTCCTGGACTTTCTGAGCAGAAAATGTCCTTTTATGAAACAAAAGTCTCAAACACCTGATAGACAGTTGCTATTGTAGATTAACTTGTGTGGAAAATTTTTCACTACAATGTGAAGGATTGGGAAATCATGTTCAAGGGCAATAGAAAATTTTTATTGCCCTGTTCTAAAATAAAGACTTAACATTTGTAGTTAACTGTTAGAAATTAAATTTTTCAGGCATAGTGAGGTATGAAGGTTTTTCTAATGCCAAAATGATATCCTATAATGAAGGAAAAGTTGTGCTAGTAATGCACTGTCTTTTGCAGAAAAGATAGTTTATATTCAATTTTAAACATGATTTTTTAAAATTAAGTACTCAGAGATGATTATTTTCTTTGGGAATTAAACTGAGCTTCAGTGAGAATTGCTTCTGAATTTTCTCTGTTTTTTTTCTTAGAAATAGGACTGTATTATCTTCATCTCTAATTTAATTACATATGGTTCCATTAAAAATGATATTTGTTCAAACTGTGTCTGTATATCCTGAGTAATAATGACTTGCAGAAGATGTGTGATGCTTTTTAGTACTGCACAGTTTCATTTTACAAATCAAGTTCTTATAATAGGGATGACGAGTGACAAAAGGGAATAAGGAATGTTAGAGCTATAAGATAATTTAAGACTAAAAAATATATTATACCTTTATCTATAAGCATTTTAATGGGAAAATATAACAATTTATTGAATAATTTTGTTTCAAGAAAGCAGACCAATTTTATAGGAAAGAAAAAAGTTATAATTAAGACTATCTGTAAGTGGGAGAAGCTGCCTGATGAACGAATATGTTTGCTAAAGCAAAATGTGTAATTAAAATATTCATTAGGATTCAAAGCTTCTGGAGAAACAGCCTAAACACTAAAAGAAAAAAGAGAAAGCAGGAAAACAACTCCACAGAAACAAAAAAAAAAATAAAAGGGGAATTTCAAGAGAAAGTAAAAAAGCAAAATGTTCCATTACTGATATTAACTTTTTCCTCATGAAGTGTTTCAGCTTAATCTTTTTCCTCAGTCTAAATAATGCAACAATAGAGTATTTTTTAGGTGTATCCAATGAAACCTCTCTGAGCCATTGACATCATAATCAGCACACAGTAAACAGCACACAATGATGGCTGTTTTTGTCTAACATCTCAGCAAACTTTTAATGGAAAATATCTATAATGAGGTTTTATATTTCTAGGCTTCATTACTTTTTATGAAGCAAAGCAGAGTACACTTACTAGAGTACAAAGATAAAAAGTCTTAAAATGGTTACAACTAAGTAATAACTGGAAATAAACCAACATTTTTAGTATGCAGAATAGCCTCTTTTTGACTTCAATTTTAACTTATGTGCCAGTTCAAAACATGTACATTTCCTTGTACATGTACTCCTGCCTTTGATGCTGTTCTCAAAGTAAGCTTTCACTCTTTTGAAGAAAAGTTACAAATTTGTTTACAAATTACCTGGTATTTCTTGTGCAATCAGTATTAATTCTCAGGAGCAACACCATGCAACAAATTTTGACCAGGACTTTCAGTTTTCTAGATCAGCTGATAAAATCCTCAAATCCCAGAGAGACTCCAAACTCAGTGTTCTTCCAGAACTATCAGTGCTCAACAGCCTGTGAAGGGGCATTCTTGGCAAAGTCAATGTTGAAAGAAATGCCTGCATTCTAGCAAAATTATTTGCAATATGTAAATGTAAGATTTTTTTAAAAATAGGCTTTTATTTGAAAGTAGTTTATCTGTTTAAGTATTTAATAAGTGAATCAATGAACTTAGTGGAACAACTCACTTTCCATGTTTGTAGCACTGAGAAAAGGTATAACTATTTTCAGTATAATTTTGAATATTATATTTCAATTGTCTACTGGATAGTGTTCAATAAAGCATAGGATTGACTTTATATAAACACAAGTCAGTAGTGTAAGAAAAACCCAAACAAAATTGACAGAACAACACAATGTAGTTTTGGCAACAAAACAAGTTAATATCCTGCTTAAGAGTTCGAAGACCAAACAAATCCAAAGAGATGAAAAATAAGTCTGTGAGGGGTGAGGGAACTTCCAATTATCAAGTCAGAAAATACAGTTTGACAATGGATCAAACTAATTTGAAGTAACTTCATACAATTCTCTTTTTGAGAAGCAGACTTTCTTGCAGGAAAAATAAGACATCTGTTTGCAGAAAAAAAAGTCTTAAGTTGAATGTTTCACCAAAAATGCTAACATATGCTGATTTGGTTAAAAACCTCTCTCTGTCTGCTCTGCAATTTTCCCCCAGTTTTCAACTGCACCTCTAATTTTTACAAGTCAAGAGACTTCTCCAGATCTTTGCAGTCCAGCTTTTAATCCAGCCTGCATAATTATAAAATTAAATAATAAGCCAAGTATTCCTTTGCATTAAGTTACCTATTTATATAATAAAGAATCCTTCTTACTGTGTTGTTACTTTCAAATGATGAAATTATACAGTGTTTTTTGGGCTTTTTAAAATTTTTTTGATTGTGAAAGAGGAAGCCTCTTGCATGGGATTATTTTTTAAAGCATTATCAAATCTGACAGAAATTTGCTTTGGTGTTCCACTACTTAAAAGAGTAGAATTATAGCTCCATATCTTCAATTCCTTCATCCTTTTGTGTTATTGCTGAGCCTGTCAACAGGAGTACTAGTGAGCCTCACTCTTTTTGGTTTATTATGTGCTTCTGATCCTTCTGACAGATGGCAAGATACTATATGAATAACAAATAGTGACAGAGAAAGATAAAAATGACATCTTTAAAAGCTATTTAAGCCTCTCTAAAGATATTCACCTTGTAAATGAGAAACTTTTATTTCATGCAGCCTATAAATCTTGACAACATCAAAACTAATGCCTGTGCTGAAATACTGGTCCTGAAATGACAATGTTTATTGAGGTCATATATTACTTTGTATTTGAATATTTTTCACCAGCTGGAATTCCTTCCCAATTTTTACTCTTGCTGGAATAATTATTTGGGGTTTTGTTGTTGTTGTTGTGTTACTTGTTTCCTGGACGTCCAATATATTTTATTAGATTTTCAGTTTTGTCCAAAAACAGTTGTCAAAGGGAAAATGACTTGAGAATAGAGGCATGTCAGCTGCAGCATGTATAGCCTGCAGCATCCCCAAACCCATCTGTCCCCTGTGCTGTGGCACATCCTGCAGTTTATGCCTGCAGGAACTACAAACAGGCAGCAGTGCAGTTTCCTGGCTTAATGATCACAGGCTGAACTGTGCTCCTACCAGGGCTGATGCTGGTGAACCTGTCAAATACAACATCAGTTCCTATCATTGTCTCATGAGCAATGAGTTATTGCTTTGGTTATCTGTAGAGTTGCCAACTGTGTGATGCTATGCAGGTTTGGGGGGTTTTCTTTTTCGTGTGGGGTGTTGTTTTTTCTCTCTCTCTCTTTGTTTTTTCCTTTCTTTTTTTCTTGTCCTCTGAGCTTGGAATGAGTTTATAGCCATCAATCAGCAGATATCTGACAAGTTCGTCACCTGGACAGTTTAGTATTATTAATTTTGTTTGATTTCTTATTGTCTGAGACAACTTTGATGTGGTTTTGTCCATTTTGTTTCTCAATCCTTTTAAGTGAGAAGTGTTCATTTGGAAATCTTCTGTTCCACAATTCATATTCATCACAAAAAGAGTCTAGTCAACTAATTAAATTTTGTTAAATGATTAAGGACCCTCCTAAAACACTCTTGCATTTTAAATTTAGTTCTTGCTGGGGCTTTTTTCTCCTTAAATGTGTGATTTTCCAGGACAAACAGGAAACATGAATATAAAAAGTGCATTTTAAAGTTGCTGAACCTCTCTAAAAAACTTTGAAATGTTTTACAGTGAATTAATTGTCCAGGTCTTCCACAGGTTTTTCTTCCACCCTACTTTTAAAGTTTCTGTTAATTCCAAAAGGTCCTGAGGCAAATCATTAAGTCTTTTGCTACTTTTGTGGTAGAGATTGGTGTTTTGAAAAGACATGAATTTACCCAGATGATGAATTTAAATTTATTTGAATACTATTCATGTAAAAATTCATGTTAGAGACCTGCCAAAGACAGCAGTGTGCCACATCCAGTACTAGGAAAAAAATTAACCTTATTTTCAGTATTTGAGTTTTATGTTGGTTTTGGGTTGGTTTTGCTTAATAGAAAGATTTAGTCTACTCCAATAGAAAACTGGATTTCTATTGAAGGAAATTTCTATTGTAATTTCTATTTCTATTTGTAAGGAAATGCCCTGCTTTGTAGACTTTTGAATTTCTGTCTGGGTATTAACTGGGATAGAATTAATTTTTTATTAGTAGACATTACAGTGCTCTGCTTTGGATTCAGTCTGTGAATAAAATGGATTAAATGTGGCAATAGATTGAAAATTTTCTCAATCAGATTGTCCTTATTAATAATCTGTATTTTGGCATCTGTTAGTCTTTCTTTTTAGATATAACAAAATTGCTGTTGCTCAATACTTTTTAACATTAAGGAGAAATTTTTCTACTGTATTACCTTTTACAAAAGCAATTTAGGATACGATGTACAGACAATGTGTTTTGTGTTTGCATATGCTTTAAGGCCCCTCTCCATCACAGTCTGACTGTAACTGGTTTCAAAGCTCCTTGGAAAAGATGTGGAGATTGTCTCTACAAGCAAAAGGAGATCACTTTAGGTTTCAATCCATCTTTGCTGTTTCTTTTTGTTTCGCAGGAATCAGACAGGTTTTCTGGCAGAATGTGTTTTCTAGAACTGTTTTCTAGAACCTGAATGAATATATACCTCCCTTGCAGAGGTGACAAGGGAAGTAATTCTGGTAATGTTCTCCCTGTGCAGAGCTTATTCCTTCATATCTATTAGTGAAGGAATTGAATCTATGTATTAAATAAAATCAGGTTGTAAAACACAATTGATGCTGAAGGTACTAGTGCAGTTCTACCTCAGGCAGTAATCATCCTGGTCATCACACACCTTCCTGAAACTAGCCGAGGTGGATAACATGTCCAGAAAAGTAGAGAAGTCAGGGCATTTCTTCCTGGCCTTTGTATTTTTTGCATGAAAAAAAGGAGAAAGATGCTGTTCAGCTGTAAATCTGTTTTCAGTTTCACAGAAACTTCAGCTATTTTCATTACTCTAGATGTTGAAGTTGCAGTTATGTGAAGTGGAGGGTTTGAACCCAGACCACATGGCAAAAAAACACAGAACAACCACAAAGTTGTGACATGATCTCTTAACATACTGCATTGGGTAGCACAGGGACAGAATAAAGACAAACTCACTGTCCCACAGTAAATTTGTGGCAGCCTTGAGGCTGATATGGACTCCACAGATAGTTAAAGTCCAAATATCTGGAGGCAGAGTTTATCTTCCTTTTCTACTTTTTAAACATTTACCACAATGATGGCTGTAGTGATTAACAGACCACCACTTTGTCATCCAGCAGGATTGTCTTTATTAAACACATTTGAGTATTTATATGTTTCTTCTGTGTACAAGTTTTAGGATCAACTACACAGCTAGTGATTAGGAGACTAACCAATGACAAAAATAAATGGCATAGGAGATGTTTCTTGCTCTTTATCTCAGAGATTCTCACACATCCCACACAGCTTTAGCAGCCCAGTGTTCTGGGCTGCTTAATTGAAACACTCTCACATAGGTATTTGTGGCTGCAGTTGATCTTTGGTGTGGGAAGAAGGTGCCTGTTAAGGTCAAAAAGGAGCAGGCCTCCTACAAAGGCCTGGCAACTGCTTTTAAACACCCTTGTCTTTAGATCATATTAGTGTACCACAACAGAATTTCACTGCCCAACATTAATTTATTTCAGTCCATATAATGAAAATCCAAACAAATAAGCATTATTTTTTTCCTAAGACTATAAGTATTTTAATGAGTGTTTTACATGCTTAGTAGATATAATTCTATTTTATTTTATTTTTCTCTTCAAAATTGCTAGGAAAAAAGGCAAAGGGAAAGAGCATGATGAAGAGGAAAAAAATCAAGGGAAAACCTGAAGTGGAAATGTTTCTTTGGACCAGATCTTGTGAGGTGCTGCTGGCCTGTTTAACTTACACTGATTGCAAAATGTGAAGAAGAATTTTTGGATGAAATTTAAGAAAGAAACTGAAGAAACGAAGGTTGTGCTGTTCAGATGCCAAAATACAATTCTAAGTCTTGAAGACTTTTATCTCTCTGATTTTGTCTCCAGATATTTAACATCTAAGAAACAGGAATTGCATTCTTGCCTTCTCCTGCCTTCTTTAGATTTTAATTATTTTTCCTAGTATGAGTTGTTCAAAAGTGTTTTTTGAAGGTTTCTGGGGTAGGAGTAGTTTTTTGGAAAGAAGACCATCTTCCACATAAGCTTCTGTTGGGTCCTCAGAAAACATCTGTTCATGTCTTAGCCTTCAGATTTCCTGTGTGACCTTGGACAAATCATGTATGTGACTGGGTGCTGCAATGCCTTCTGAAATATGTTTAGTAGCAATCTGTCTTGCCAGAAAATTAATGTTATATCTCTGGGGACTGTGGGACTTGCCATATATGTAGAGAAGGGTGAGAAAAAGCAAGATGAACAGTGGGTAGAGAAGAACTGGAATAATGCTTCCAACATGAAACAATACTCAAAGACTTGATTTGAACACCACTGCAACTTTAGGGATGAACAAAGAAGTTTTCTGGGTGCTAAACACACAAAATTCAGTCCTCACAGACAATATGTGCCATACGGCCTTGTTCTTCATCCAAGAGCTCTGCTTTCCCTATAATTACTGTAAGACAGGAGCAGCCATGTGGGGGCTTAGAAAACTTGAGCTGTCTCAAGGTTTTTTCTAGTATGTCTTCATAGCTCTGAACAATTCAAGTAATCCTCTCGTGATTTGCTTTTCCCTGCAGGGACAATGGTGATTAATTATGGGAACCAGAAGATCAGGCTTTTAAACTTCTGTCTTTAGACAAACCTTGTGATCCTAGACAGGTAACTTGCTGCTGATTTGTTTTAATGATGGTACTTTCTCACTATTGGTCTTTATAAGCTCTTCCAATTACCTTGCAAAGCTTTGGACCTTTCTATATGTTTTGTTGTTTCAGAGCTCTTTTTATTATGCCTAAATATGGATATTTCTGTGTGCACTGTATTCCCAGGGTTGCCAGTCAAAAGACATAGACTAAACACTAAAAGAAGGTAGGTTTAATATAGAAGAAAGAAGTTCCAGAACATTGGAATCTTGGGATATAATGTGAAAAAAAGTTGGGACACTAAACCCCTTGATCCTTCAAAAGAAGGTAAAGGTAAAGGTAAAGGTAAAGGTAAAGGTAAAGGTAAAGGTAAAGGTAAAGGTAAAGGTAAAGGTAAAGGTAAAGGTAAAGGTAAAGGTAAAGGTAAAGGTAAAGGTAAAGGTAAAGGTAAAGGTAAAGGTAAAGGCTTGAGGCAAAAACAACATGGAGTTTTACCAACAGTATTTAGAGAATCAACATCTTCAAAGTACATGACAAGTGTACTTTCTAAATGTTGTCATAACATAGATAAAATTTTTGTTCTTAGTAAAGATAGAAGTGCTTGATTTTTTTAAGTTAATTTTTCTGAAATTCTCTTTAATCCTCCAGACAGAATCTTTGTTTTGTCATTTATAGTCATGTCATTTGTCATTCCATGGGCGATGGAATTATTCTGGGCTTCTAGAAGGAAAGTGGCATATGTTTGGAATATAAATATTTAATACTCATTATGATGAAAATTTCATAAAACAATATTTAGGATTTATCAGAAAATACATTTTTGAAAGCTCTCAATGTACTTCTATAGAAAATACCAGAAAAGCAAGTGATCATTAAATCTAGTAAAAGAAAACTTTTAAATAATTATATTTGATTGTAGATTTCTTTACATAAATACCAGTAGAGGCTACTATCTATATGATTTTTGTCTATTAAAAGGGAAAGTATTTGATTCTTAAAAACTGTTCTCAGATGCCTTTAAAAAAATTGGAAGCAATCAAAAATATTATATTATATATTTAGAAGAATATTTTACTCTCTTTGTAAGAGGACAAGAGTCATCCCAGAAATTCTGAAAAAATTCATTCTCCCCTTTGAAACTTGTTGCTGTTAATCTGAAAAACATTTTGTAATAGCTCAGAAATATTCTATTCAAGTCTGGAAATCAGATTATTTGTTACTTTTTAAAATTTAATTTAACTTTTACATTTAAAAACCCTATAAATATCATGGCTAATTTTTCTCTGAACATGCTAGCATTTTCAAAGTCCTGAAATAATAGCTATATGGAAAGACTAGGAAAAGATAGATATTCTTCTTGAAGTCAAGGCCAAGGCTTGATGGAGTTCTGAGCAGCTCAGCCTAGTGGAAGATGCTCCTATCCATGGCAGAGGGCTGGAATGAGATAATACTTAAGATCCCTTCCAACACAAACCTTTCTGTGACTCTACAATTCTGTGAAGTGACAGATTTGCAAACATCTCTTTCAGTTCAACTGAGAGAAGATACCATGTTTATTTTAAAAGAAATCAGTGTCAGCTAACTACTTTAAACTTGGCTTCTTAATCAGATATGCATAGTCCTAGAGAAATATTATTTTAACTTCAACATAGATGAATTGAGATTGAAAATTCCAGCTATTCTAGTGCAGTAGCATATGGAAGATCCCATTATGAACTGTGGCTTCATTGCATTGCTTAATGAAAGAAAAGCAGCTAAAATATCTTACAAGTAACTGAAACAGCATCTTCATAAAAGTAAAATGAAAAAAGCAAGTGAGAAGACAAGATCACATAATTTATTTATAATAAAAAATTAAATACATTAATATACAGCTGACTTTACACATTTGCGTATCTAACTGAAGTTTACAGTACTTGTCTCTTGACATATTTTCATCTCTGTGCATTTTACTTTGAATGATGGATCCATTAAATGTTTTGTTTTCCAGTCTAATGCCACAGATACATAAGCACTCTCAGCTACTCCCCTGGCTGTCACATGTGTTCACCAATGTTTGCATTTCATACCTGAAACCCTACAGTTATGGCTTTAATGAATGTTTGAAATGACAGATTTAATCAATGGCTAGTTCCCCAAAATTTGTGTATTTCTGCACATTAATGATACTCTTCTTTGAAATTTTGAACATAGAAAAAATGCCCCGTGACATAATCTTTGCATCACAAAGCTGAAATTGTTTTAGCAAGTGCTGCTAGGGCATGCTGTTGACCATGGCAGTGATTATGGCCCTCATAAACATAATTCTTCTACAGAACACAATCAGGAACTGAGGGCTGGGCAATTAAGAAGGAGTTTTTTCAGGCTGATCCCCCACTTTATCCGGCATCAAAAAAGCAGACACATACCTACACTTGGAATGGATGAGAACAAGTGTTTATTCTGTGACACTTACAGAGTTAGAGTGAAAAACAGTAATCAGAATCTCAATGTGTATTTAAAAATCTCAGGAATGTTTAAAGTGAAGTTTCATCCTCAGAGGATAGTTACCATCTTGACTCTGGTGGAACAAGATTGGAAGTGGCTCTGAGAAATCTATCTTGTAGAAGGTGTTCCTGTCCATGGCAGGGGATTTGGACTGAGATGATCTTTAAGTCCTTACCAACCCAAACCAGTCTGTGATTCTATGATTCTAGTTGGGATTTATACATGCTTCTTCAGACATTACCCCATTCTGTAAATTAATGCTCTATTCTGGTCCTTTTTATTTTTCTAACTTAATAGAAATAGAATATCTTCATATACAAATATCTTTTAAAGGGCACAGACAAGGATAGGTGGTGAAAAACACTCTGAGAAGGTTTCACCATTTGAACCTTTGGTGATATGAATTTTCAGGTGTTGTAAAAGAGAGAAAAACAATCTGTATTTTAAGATCCTAGTATTGGGGAATGGTAGTGAGAAGTGCTTAGGCTATTAGTATAAGCTGATACTACTTTTTGGGATATTTCAGAAAAAACCCCATTTGATCCAGCTGGCAATACCAGGGCAGGATAGAGATTTATATCAGTAATATTGTTCAAGGGAACTTTGATAACATTTGGAACTTAATGGTGTCAGAGTTGGATATTAGGAAAAGCTTCTTCACCCAGAAAGTGGGTGGGTAGGCACTTGAAAAGACTTCCCAGAGAAGTGATCTAAGCACCAAGGCTGACAGAGTCCAGGAAGTGTTTGGGCAATGCTGGCATATGGTGGGATCATTGGGTCTGTTTTGTGCAGGACCAGGAGTTGGACTGGAGGATCCTTGTAGATTCTGTTCCACTCAAGATATTTTATGATTCTATGATTCAATATTTTTTCTTAAGTGGGTAGTTTTGAAAGGCACAGAGCAATGATGTAAAAAATATTCTTTCATCACTGCCATCTGAAGGGTGTTTTTCATGCTGGTGTATGTGTACCTGGTGTTTCATACCTGTGTGAGTAAATTATCACCCACTTTGATTTCAAAAAGACTGTCAGGGCACAATCATCTTTACATTCTATTTGGAGTAGATGCTGTCAAGAACTATAGCATTGCATTTCTCCATGAAAATTATTTACTTGGGTTTTATTTTGTAATGGTTTAAGACCTTTTCTTTCTTTGGGACTTTACTATAGTTTTGTTTTAAAATTCAGGGTACTGGAAAACATTGCTATGCTACACCTCCCAACCTCCAAACTTTTGATAGATGCTTAAAACCTTTATGAGCTTTGTGAAAAACATAACTGGGTCAATTTTTTTTTCCTCCTGTCTTTCTGAGATTTTGCTCTTTCGACAAATTCTATTAGATCATTCCATTACTTAAAGTATCAGCTGGAGCTAATTTTTTTTTCCTTCAGACCTGTCTATTCATCTCTTATGTCTTCTCTCTAGAGCCCTGTTTGTTGTATCCCAGCATGATCTTTCTTTGTTATTCATTTATAGAGTTCAGGGGTTTTGTTCCTTTGTCAACTGTGAAGGCCTTTTCTAACTTCTGAAGCTGCTTCTTTCAGACCTGCATTCCTTTTCCCCTTCTCATACAGGAACATGGAAAAGAGAGCTGTAGAGGACCTGTAGGGTATTCACTTATGTTTCTGCCACATGCTTGAGAACTTCATTATGAAAGCGAAACTAAAGGTGATGAACTTACCATGATTTCTTTTAAGGATAAAAAATACCCTTAATATTCTTTACTAAAATAAGAACAAAATGAAAAATTTTGTTCTGTTTTTATGAAGTATTATTAGTAGCTCCATAACTGATGGGCCATGTCACTGAACATAGGAAAAGGGTTTTTTTCCATGAATATAACATAAATATTTATTCATTCTGTTTCTGGAAAATAAAGACTTCTTGAATGAATCCCACCCACATTCCCTTATTATCTCATCAGAATAGACAAGAAATATATCTCCAATGGAAAGGCTGTCAAGATACTGTAATTGGGGAAATGAAATGCCACATAGAAAGAGACATTCTGATAGTCTAGATAAAGCATGAACTAGAACTAGTAATGTTTCAGTAGCCAGTTTAAGTCAAAGAAAGTGTATATTTTAAACATAATTTCTAATGAACAGTGATGCTGAGAATTTACAAACTGCACCACTCTCAGAATTTTAGGATTAAGAAAGACTATTCTTTTATATTTGCTCTTACTTTTGTTTACATTTAAAACAAACTTTATGAGAAGAAATCTTAAGTTAATCTTTATTTTTCTATTTAATTCAAGAAAGTTTCCTGTAGAATATTCCCTGGAGAAATACCCAGATTCCATATAAGTGTTTGATGAAGGTAGTGATTTGGCACAGAAGGCATATGCAACAATAAGGAAAATATGTCATTAAAGTTTAAAAAAAACTCTTTCCCAGATATATCCAGAAATTATATCCTCCTATTCTTGGCAAAGAATGCCAGGTACTATAACCAGTTCAGACTTACAGAAATTTTTTTTTAGATTATCCACTCTATTGGATGTGGGTGACTGTCTCTCTGATTAAATGGATTGTTTTATGATTCCTAGGAATGTGCAGCTAAAGTACATTGGTAAGATTTGCACTTTTAAATCCAAGGTCCTGATCCACACCTATACAGACATTATCCTAATTTCCTGTTTCCCCTGTTTCAGGGACTGTATATTCATAAACATGAACAGAGGAAGAAAAGCTTGCTGAATCAAGACCTGATCTCAGATAAGAAGTTTGCCATGCATGTAATTTATATTTGTACCACAAAAAATGGTATTTAGTTCCTTTTACTAATAACAGTAAATCCTCAGGTGGTAGATAAAAATCTGGTAAACTGCAAGAATTTTTTTTTCCCCAGCTATCTATTAGAAATGGTGGTTTGGATAATTAATAGGGCTTGACTTTTTGTAATGTAATTGCCCCTCAGTATTAGGTTCCATTAAAGGCAGTACTGAATAAATATTCATGGCAGTGTCTACTCATAGAGATAGGGTCACTTAGACAGAGTGTTCTATTAAAAATACATTTAATTTACTTGTAGCTGTCACCCAGTAGGTGTGAGAATTGATACTGTGACCAGTAGCCTTTGTCAGGATTCATGGGAAGAGGTTGTGGAAAATATATTGGTCAAAATGTCAATTAGTTTCCCTAATAGATTATACCTGTGAGTGCTGCAGCCCTATCTTTAAGTAAACGAATGGTCTATCTCAACAACAGGCCACCTTCATGAATATTTTATTAAATGTTCTAATTGAAGTAAATTACCAAATTACAGTGTGCACATAAAGAGATGCATTGGAGGTTCCCAGAAGCAGTCAATGGGATATAATAGTGGATTAAATATAGAAGGATATTACTGCTAATGTTCTCAGGAAAAAAAGAAGAAAATTAAAAAAAAAGCAAGCTATTAAAAAAACAGATGCTGAGCTGATTATAGGCTTCCCAGAAGTTGAGACTAAGGATTTGCCTGCAATGCTGTCTCTTCAAAGAGGTGAAGAACTCCAACACAACAATGAACAAGCTGACTCAGTGTTTCAGTCCAGTTTTTCAAGTTATTAGAATTGCCTTTGCCTGAATTAAGGTGCAAACAAGACCTTATGCCAAAGTCAACAGTATGGGTTTCATTTGATAGTAAATATGAGAGAGAGAGAGAGAGAGAGAGACAGACAGACAGACAGAGACAGACAAGAAGGAAGAGAAAGAATTATAAAAGAGGTGGGCGGATAGAAAGAGGATGAAAGAGACAGAGTAAAGCAAATATCACCACTCCATGGATCCCACCAGCATCCTGATGAGTGTCTTCAGCTGGTCTTTTTGGTGATGAGGTTCCCTCAAAAAGCATCGAGTGCATTGGATTATGCTTACGCCAAGCAGGAATGCCCAGGTATCCCCACCCTGGGGCGAGGGAGCAGTTTGACACAGTCTCTTGCAGCAGACTCTGGATCTGTTGCATCGTTTTGCATCACATGCAGTGCTGTGGTGGTGCAAGGCCTCAGAAATGAGTCTGGAGAGCACTCTGGGGGATCATTGATGGATTATGACAATGTCTCAGCTATCTCCCACGTGAATGTCCTGTGGATGCAGCCTTTCTGGGGTTGGGGTTCCACAGTTCGGCTGTTTGTGTAAGGGAGGATGGGTGTTCACTGCCTCTGACCAGAGATTATGCCACACATCTGAAACCTCCTCCTCTCTCCTCAGTTGGGGGGAACTCTGTGTAAACCTGGCTTCTGTGGGCTGTGGTCTCCCCCAGCCCAAACCCAGCCAGGGATGATTCTCGGTGCAGCTGCTGGCTTTGGCTTTACGGTGGATGCATTCTTCTCCCTCACCCTGAGATGACTGAACCATCTTGTCCTATGAGGATTGAAACAGGGAGTATCATGGAACTGGTAAAGGAGGCTGGTATCTTGGGCCTGATTGAGCAGAGAAGTGACCAAGAAACATATTGTGAAACTTTGTAATGATTACCAAGTAACTGATGTCAGAAAGAATGTATAACCAATGAGAAATTGTTACCAAAAATAGAACCTTATCTAAGTGTCATACAAGAAAAACCCTATATAAACACCTTGTATGCTCGATAAATTTGGCTTCTGATCAGAACTTGGAATGTCCTCATTTCTGAGTCACCTATATTGTCCCCTTTATCTTATCTACATGGCTTAACTCACATCCTAGGTTCCAGTCAGGCATATTCAAAGAGGGGTGGGCTTCTGTGGTCGTAGCTTCTTTACACAGTTTTTGCTATAATCAGCAAAACTCCTTCATAACAAGGCATGAACCACTTCAGTCCCTGACACTCAGGTACTAGAAGATGTTTTGGTATGTGGAACTCAATAATACAGCTTTGGTATTTTTTGCTTTACTTGGCAGTCCAAACACACTGTTAAAATGGTGGAGAAAGGACACCCAGCACTCTGGCCTTACAGCACAAAGGGAAAAACTATTCCAGAATGCATATTCTGGCAAGCAATGTAGAAAAGATAATTTTTCAGTTTTGCATGTGTCATGAACTTGTCCTTGCAGCTGTAACAAAAGGATAACATAATTATTCCATTTATGGAAGCACACTATGCTATTGAGTTTTATAGAACTTCGTTTCACCTTAAATTGTGTCAGTGGAGCTTAGATAAAACCAAGGTAAAGCAAGAATGGACAGGATTAAACAGGAAGACTAGCATAATGCCTTCTTAAACCAGATAATATGTCTCATTGAGCTTATTTCTCCTTCCTTTTCCTAGTAAAGAAGAAAGCAATGATACAGAAATGAGAACTGTTGTCTTAGTAGTACTGCAGGAGTATTCCTAACATGTCTGGAAGTAAACAGTTCTTCCTGGAAATTTTCCATTCATCAGTAAAATTGTTCTGGAAATGTAAAACCTTACTCCAAATCTAACCATTTTTTATAACAGAACTTTACTGAAAGACATTTGGTAGTTGCATATGGATGATAGAAACACCATCCAACAGCAGCAGGTAGGCGAGACAGGAGGATGTGTCAAGTCAAAGGGGAAGGGTGAGGCTGCAGCAGCTCAGTGTAAGTGACATTCTGCTGCAGCTCAAGATGGTACAAAGGAGGAATGAAAGTTCCAGCATGCTGTCCCACCTGATGAACTCAGTCTCAGACCTGTTAAGAACCTATAACTAAGAATAAATGAGTTTGTCACTAAAGCATTTTCTCAAGGACACTCATTTGAAGGATCGTCAACGCATTCTGAGGCAGAACACAAATTTCTACTTGGTTAAGCTTGGTAAGAGCTCGGTCCTGAGGAACAGGACTTCTAGAAAGATAAAATAACCTCTGGCCAAAATAAGAAAACTTGTATTTTAAGACACGTAGATTTAAAAATGATAAAATAACTTGGAGAAACATGTATAAGTATGCTTATAAACTATCTTGAACTTCTTTTAATTGAAAATAGTATTTCCTGACTGCTAAATGAAAATTAACTACTTTCTGTGCTTATTGCTTATTAGACAGCATCACGATTAAACACTTTTTCCTTGAAGGAGAAGAAAAGTAGATGAAACCTAATCAGATAAAATAGAGAATTTTATGCATGGAGAGTGCCCTGGAGAAAGACATCCAAGTCCTTGTATAAGTTGGATGAATATTTCCAACGTGTAATGTTCTGCATTCCAGGGGATAAAATAGAAGACAGAAATATCAGCAATCCTGTGGCCATGTTGAAGACTTTAAAATAGAGAGAATAGTTCATTAAAATGGTTTTACCCATCTTTCTGAACCATTTTAGGTGAAATAATTCATTGAGGTTTGACTTTGAGCAGTATAATGTGGCTTCAAAAGCATGAAGAAAAAATGAGTGTTCCAATCAGTAGGTACTGGAAGCTTTTTTGAATGGTTTATAGCCATTAATAGTTCTTCTGGCTGCTGACCACTATAACAGAGACTAAAATTCATAGTAAATTCATATGCCAGGACTTTACATTTATACTAAATTCATATGTCTTTCTGAGAAAAGCAAATGGTCATTTAATTTATCATGCTGTAATAAGTTATTTTTCAGCTATATTTCCAAAGAACAATCATCTAGTTAATTTTCTGTTTCTGGTGTCAGATTAAGTTTCTTGTCTTTGTAAATGGGACAGAGCAGTTTTGAAAGAATTCTGAATTTGCAGATGGAAAAGACATATTCAAAGTGTATTCTGTCTCTGGACTGCTGGAAAATAAAAATTAAAAAGAGATATAATTTCTCTCAATCTTAGGCAGTTACATTAAAAATTGGAAAGTTGAAAATATGTGAATTATTATAATATAAGAATTATTAAATAATGTTGAATTTAGGTTTAAAGTCCTGTAACTCAAACACTTGATTGAGGTATGAGATGCTTTTTATTCACTCATTGTTGTTCCTCTTAATTTCTTTAGGAAATGAAGAGCATGTGGTCATACTGTCTGTGTCTCCTCCCACCTTCCTGCTTATCCCCCTCCTAGATTTTTCATCAGTTTCTTTCAGATATGTCTACAGGATATAGGGATCTTGAAGATAATTGATTTTCTCTACAACTTATGAGAATAGGTGGTCAGGAAGAGGAAAGAAACTGTTAAGGTGTTCCCTCTGAAAGCTCTGACAGGTGAGAATTTTTTAATAGAGTCAGAGAATGCAGATGGATAAGTGTATTTGTAAATGCACCAGTAGTGAGAAATCAGAATCAAGAATCACAAATTTATAAATAGCTGATTTCTATCACGAGATGAGAGGTGAGCTTGCCATTGCAAAAGGCAGGAAAATATAGAAAAAATTAATAAGTTCAAGGTGAGCAAATGAATAGTTGTTGTGAATACTCCTGTTAAAATACACACAAACCACTCTCAACTATATTACCCGGAAATAAAATATTAAAAAATGCAATGTCACAGCAAACAAATAGTCTTATTCTATAATATTAATAATTCAAGCTGTTCCAAACAATTAATGTATCTGTTCTACCCAGTCTGTTAAGAAAATTTGAAGAGCCAGAGATGTAAACAGTCAGTGTCCAGACCCAAAGAGATAAAATCACTGACCTTGTATTCCTTTTCTTCCAAGAATCTCTTGCCATTGACCATTGACCAGAGGAACTAACCATATCATCAGATACAAATATTTGATAAAGAAAGATGTTTTAGAAGTTTCTAATAACATAATCAAAGGGTATATGAAATAAGTAGAAGGAAGAATGTGAATTGTTATAATCTAAATGGAAATGTTAACTCAAAAGATTTTATATTATTATCAAAGTAAGAATTAATCAGGGAGGAAATTACAACTCTGGAGGATGAGATGGGAGATGGGATGGTGAATAATGGGGAGATTATTGAAGTATTAAATTAATACTTGCTTAATATAATTACAACATTTAATAGTAATGGATCAATAGCTGGCAATGACTTCGTGTGTAATTCTGTGTATGTGCAGCTAGGCTTGTTTTCACTTCTCATCCCAACATAGTTAGATTTGCAGGTAAGTTAGATTTGAATCTTGTTAACTATATTTTAAGCTTCAACAACACACACTGGAGACAGGCCCTTTCTACCACTGCAATGTTTATTGAATTTGTACCATGTCCGTTTAATGCACATGGTTCTCTGACATCCCTAGAGAAAATGTTTTACCTATCAGTGCTGCTGTTAACTTCTGGACACTATAAAGGAAAGTAGATAGAGAGGGTTGCACTGACAAACATTTTCCTGCTCCCATTTATTTTTTTTTCATAGTGTAAACAAACAATCACTTTTTTATATATATAAAACTGCTGAAGTCAGAGAGTAGACACTCCATTGGTTTCAGCTGCCTTTGATAGGACTACTGAAAATATAAGCCAGAGAAAGCAACTGAAATAACTGAAATACTTTTTCTTTAAAAAATTTTAAAGATTCTTCTCAAAAGAAAGCCAGTAAATGAAGCAGATAGCTGATATTTAAAAATATCAAGTTTGTTTGGAATACTTTAATTATACTGTCAGTTCTATAGATGGCAAATAGCTATTGAAATCACATTTCAGAGAATTAGGACTCACATCTGATACAGAAATGATCACATCTTATGTCTCCTTTAAAGATTTCTATGCTCATATTCTACATGGACAATGGGAAGGCCAGATACAATCCTTCTGTACTGTCAGAAATAACAAAGCAGATCTAAGTATGCTGGGATTTCATCTTTCACAGACTAGAATTTTAATCAGTCTAATATATGTGTAACTAAGGAACGGTTTCTCTGGGTATTTTTCCTTAACTATTTTTAGAAATATATCCTCATTCATCAGTCAGCCATTTAGTCCTTAAACAGGCCAATCAAATTATAATTAACCTTTCAAACTAAACATGAGACTAATTGAACCTCATTCTCAGGTCTGGCAATAAAACTTGGGACTGGAAATGTGTTGATCCCTTGCAAGCAAATGCAGGCAGGGCTTCAGCACTCTGTTGGCTGCCATGGTATCTCTTGGCAGAGGCCTTCATTGTCCTGAGTAGCTGTGTGTAGATTTGAACATTGTTTTCCTTCTACTTCAGCAGACCTTGATCCTGGCAGCAGGCTTACCTGAGGTTTCAGCAGTGCTCCTGCCTCTTGCCAGAGTGATCTAGAGATTGAAAGTCAGACACAAGATGCATCTCTTGAGGAGGTTCACAGCCTTTAGTGATAGTGCCAGTCTCACTAAGAGAGGGAAAAAGATACAGTCCATAGGATATTTTCCAAGTTTGATAGTAAGTGTTAAATTTTTTTTGTTTGTTGGAGGTTTTGGCTTTTTGTTTCTGTTTTTCTTTACACTTTTTAGCTGTTTATTATATAAAGATCTATTTTTAAATGAATAAATGATTGGTTTACATATCAATTCCAACAGCCTTGTAATGTTTGCAGAGTCTAATTTCTTCTACCTCTTAGCTGAAATTTTTTTTTAGAAACTTTCCTCATAAATAGTAAAATTCCATTTTCCTGACATTTTAAATGCTTCCTTTCAGAGATGCTGGACACAGTCTCACAGGAATGCCAGAAGTACAGAGAGAACACACATTCCACTCTGTGATACATCTACTCTAATGTGCCCCACTTAGCAACTTCCTCACATTTCTACATGGCAAAGACTATCTAACCAAACTGTTCTCCAAAAAACCCACTACCATCACACAGAGAAAAAAAATCCCAACAAACCAAACCTTTCCTCTTATGCCCATAGAGAGAGCCCCAACACTGTAATTATTAAAGAACACCTGTGGGTATCACATGAAACTTAGAATCACTGAATCATAAAATATTAAGGGGTTGGAATGAACCTTAAAGATTATCTGCTCCCAAACCCCCTGCCATGGGCAGGGACACCTCCCACTAGATCAGGTTGTTCAAGGCCTTATCCAGCCAGACCTTGAACAATGCCAAGGTTGAGGCATTCAAAACCTGCTCCTGTCTCACCACCCTCACAGTAAAAAAAATTCTTCTTAATGTTGAACCCTCTTTCAGTTCATACCCATTAATCCTTGTATTATCATTGAATATATCAAATTCATGTATCCTTCACTCACAGATTTGAGAAGTTATTGTCCCTTTTGCAGTGCTTTTGCTCTATTCAGTATAACAAAGCTTTGCTCATTGCTAAAATCACTGGTCAGGCTCTATGCTTTAAGTTAAATGTGTCTGGTTTAATTTAATACTCTGGTAATAAATATTTAAATATTTGGTCTAATCCTCAAACCATTCCCCAAAAATCTGTCAAGTCATAATTACAAAAATATATTTATCTTTACTTCAACCATATTTATAAATGAGCAAACTAAGCATTAATAATGAGGTCTGTGGGTTCATCCATATTTTTTACATAGCATGAATATGTAACATCCCTAAAGGATACATGCTTGTAACATATCCACAAAACAGAGATACAGAGAAATGACTGGGATAGATGCAGGATGTATAGATAGTGGCAGACTTGATGTGAAAGAGCCTTCACAGCACATGGGAGTTAACAGCCAATGTAGATCCATCTGGCTCAGTAATAAGCTGTTAATTGGAGAATACTTAAAGGAGAGTTAAGGGTGTCTTAACACCATGTATATGTGTGCAGTGAATTGAAGACACTGCTACTGCAAACTACTGTAAACTTCAGTCCAAGGACTGTGATCAATTGCTTATATGCAGCACTGCATTGTCATGTGTTTGCCCAGCACCAGGACTACCTTCTGCCTTGTGTTCCAGTATTTTTGTACTATTGACAGTGCCAGATGAGATATTCAGTTACAAATTATTTGCAGTAATATTTATTATCACTTGTGGAAATAAATACCTTTTGTATTTATATTAAGTGACAATATCAGAAACTACTTTACTCCACACACTAATTGTGATTTTTTTCACTAAAATGATTTTTCTGAAATTCAGAGCTAATGTCACCTTTGTTAGTTCATCTTTAGCACAACTTTCATCAAGATGTTAAGAATGTTACTAGAATTAGAACTTTTGTATCCTCTCTGGTCTTACCTTTTCACAAAAGTCCCTATCACGTTTTATTCCTAAACACAACTGGTCATTAGTTTGCAAAACTGGATTGCAGCTGCTAATTTAAATCCACAAACTGAATGAGGCTTTTAAAGTCTCTGCCAGTTCTTGACCCATCTGATACTGTCCCCAGACAGGAATTGGTCTTGTTATCTGTTGTAGAAAACACGATGGACAGATAATATGAAATATGTAAATAAATCCAGTGATACAGTGGTAAAATGTATCCTGAATCTTCAAGAAAATTATCTTGGTAGAGAAAGTTCTTTTTTAATCCATGGAGCAAAGTTGAAAAAGTGAAATTATCAAAATAATCAACATGGTATTCTAGATCCTGTTTTTTGTAAGAAATGTACTTAAAAAGAGTTAGTTTATGTGAAAAATTAAAGAAAAAATATCACGGTCCAATTAGGAACATATGAAATGAGGTAAGGTTTACTATTTAGCATTTTAAAACCTTCCTTTTAAAAGTAGACTAAGACAGTAGTCAGATGGGAACTGTCTTTGAAATTTGTAACGTTTGAATAGTCTAAAGTAATTGACTCCATTATAAACATGAAGTGCTTGATGTGTGAATCATTAGCAGTCTCATAGTTCGAGCATATGCACTAAAAAAATTATGATGAGTTATCAAAACTACCAACTCAATATTAATCCAGAGTTTAGACAAATATTGTAATAGGATTTGCACATTTAAGGGGCAAATTATCCTCTCAGTATGTGCTCTGTGTATCTAGGGTATTAATATTGATCTGCATTGAAAGAGAAATACAGCCATAATCACAGTTACATGGAAGAATCAAATCCATATCTGACATGAAATTATAAAAATATTCATAATTTTTCCATAATTCTCAGAACAAGAAATGAAAATCAAATTTTAATGTATTCTTTAAAAGAACTAAATGATGCCCAAGAAAAAATTTGTGGTTGTGGGAGGGGTTTTATTATTTTTTATTTTTGCTTCTTTCTATCTTCATGGGTAATTTCTGTTCCTTTAATGTCAATGCCTATTTACATTAATCACAGATCTTAATCTTTATGTAGTACACATACAGCTGAATTATAGTACTGGTACACATAGGTGGTGAAAATAATTCTGTACCGAGTAGTTACTGTGACAGCAGGCTTGTTCTTCCTCTTTTTGTAGGGGCTTTTCCGTTTCCCCCAGAGCTGAAAGCAATTGTAAGAGAAAAGGCGGATGAGTTTGACCATCTTGCAAGAGAATGTAGTGACAGGACAAGGGGGAATGGCCTCAAATTGAAAGAGAGTAGGTGAAGGGATTTAATATTTATCTTACGTCTCCTAAAGGAAGGAGAGGTTTGCATTCTGTTAGGTTTAAGGAAAAGAAAAGAAAATCTTGTATCTCACTTTCTGTAGATCAGAAATCTCTGAAATTATATTTTTTCCATTATATGCATACCTCTGCAAAAAAAGATCCTTAGTAAAGGATTGTGTCTCAGTGTGAAGTTGTTTTGCATAGAAAGAGTAAACAGAGTTTTCATAGAAATGTATATTTACATTTATGTAAATAAATTTACATAAACATCTATACTTACATTTATAAATTACTTTTTCTGAAACAGATGTTCTGCAAATATGTTTCTATGTTTGGAAGTTAAAGCATGATTTGACATGTAAGAAAAATTTCTTCTTTCACCGACATTTCATACACAGAATATTGAAAAAATATCCTATTGAAACTGAGCCTTTGATTTTTCTGTCTCTAAAGTGTCAAGATTTTTACAGATATTAAAATCAAAATTGTATTATCTTTTGGTACTCTATGATTGTAGAAGGGCTTGAGAAGGAAAAATTACTTCCAGTTACTTGTCTCCTTGAAGCCTGAGCCTAGATATGATAAAGAGCACAAGTAACTAGATTTTTTTTTCTCTTCCCAGAAAGAGGCGTTTGAAAGATTTAGAGAACATGGAATTTTCACTAGTTCTATCATAACCTCCTGGTATTGTTGCTAGGCAGATGTCTGATTTTACTGATTATCTGATTTATCTGTAAAAGCAGAATTCATTGAGTTCTATATCTCTAGTGATTTTCATTTGGCTGCAATCAATATAGACACAGAGCTGAGCTTGAGACCCTTGGAACTAGTGATTTTACTGTATTTTCATAAACCTGAGGGTTGAGCAATCTGCAGAAAACTGTGAAGGGGGTGCAGGGATTACAGGAAGGTGGAGGGAAAATGTATAAGAAAGGCAATCTGCAACATGGTGACTATCCTGATCAGAGGAATGCTCTTCAATCAGCACTATTTAGAATACAGAGAACTTCCAAAATTGTCTTGTACTGCATTTTTCTCCTAGAAAAGTTGATGTGCATCTTTTCACTCATGAAAATAGCTGAAGGAAACTTGATTAAAAAAATGCACACTTTAAGCTGGAAAATGAAAATGCCTGATTGCATCCTTTTGGCACTCACCTTTCTGGTATTTATAGACATTGGTAAGAGACACTTGTTCCTCCACTCCAGAGCCTTCTCTACTAAGGCTAAGGACCGCCAGCTCTCTCAGCCTTTCTTTACAGGAAAGATGCTCCAGTTTCTCATAATTTCTGTGGCCCTTTGCTGGATTCTCTGCAGAATGTCCATATTTCTCTTGCAATGAGGAGCTCAGAACTGGATACAGCACTCCAGCTGTGGCCTCACAGGAGCTGAGTAGAGAAGACTCACCTCCCTCCATCTGCTGGTAACACTACTAGTTTATCCTAGGATACCATCATTATCCTTGTTTATGGCAAGGGAACGTTATGGCTTGTGTCCAATCTGATGTTCACCAGGCCCCTGCCCAGGTCCTTTTCTGCCAAGCTCATTTACAGCTGAGTGGTTCCCAGCATATATTCATGCATGGCATTGTGTCTTCCCAGGTGCAGGACTTCTACCTTGCCCTCTTTGAGCTACTCTGCATTACAGCTCATTATTCAGTGTCCCCTATGCCTTCTCATTGGGAAGGAGATGCCAAAATCCTGCCATTGATTTAAATTTTCTTCTTCTGGCTTGTGTTCGCAGACAGCCCCAGTACGGATCCAAAGACAGCAGAGTTTAAAGCAGCATATATTCCTGCTCACACACTGGATGGGTATCAGGAGGATCACCCTTGAAAAGGAGATATTTTTCTCTTCTGTACCCAAGTCTGTAACCATATGCCTTGTGAGCTTCAGTAAATTAAATCTGATAGTATCCTGGGGAGAAATTGCCTTACTTGTCACCTCGTCTTACTGTGACCCCCTGCCTGGCTTGCTAATTTGCAGAAGCAGAGGGATCCTGTCTCCTAGGGCTCATGGAAAAAAACATTAAGTGGCATGATGAGACACCAACCAAAACTTCCATCTTCTGTCTTCTTTGGGAAACACAGCTTATGTGAACAGTGGAAACAGAGGACAAGCAAAACACAGTCATACTTCTTTATAGAAACATCCCAAAATCGGTTATTCAAAGTAATGATTTATCTGAGTACCTTCACAAAGAAGTAATTTTGCAATTACTGGTATTGCTTGATGATATGAACAATCTCTGATGTAATATAAAAGAGTTGATCAAGTTGTGGGGAATGAAAATCAAATTCTTGAAAATTAATCTTTAATTTGTTGATATTCATTTGTTTGTATTGGATGACAGACTAATTAAAAAGAAAAAAATATCTATGCCCTAATCAACTGAATTTTTTTCTCTTTGTTGAATCATGTTCTTTGGACTTCTATGGATTGCTGACTAACTCCTCTGCACATTACAAGATTTAACAAGAGCTCTTGCTCAGAGCTCTTTCCAACCTAACCTTGAACACTCCCATCTCTGGGTGGAGTTGTGAGTAACTGGTCCAGTAGAAGGTTTCCCTGCCCACGGCAGGGGAGTTGGAACTTAGGTGATCTTAAGGTTCCTTCCAACCCAAACCATTCTATGATTCTCAAATTTTTCCCACATTTGGAGACATATTTATTTCCATTTGTTCATTGTGTTGAAACCCATTTAAAAAAGAAAAAAAACAAAATCTCCTTTAGTGTAAAAAATTCCCTCAGTTCTGGAAACCTGAGAGCTTCATTTGTGGATCAGAACTTTGTTTTCTGTAACAAAGCAGACTTGTATTGCAACATGAACTAGAACATGTAACTATTATACACAAGGAGTGAATTCAATTGCATGCAGACAGTTTCATATAGAGAAACTTGATCTCTTTAACAACTAGAAGAATATAGTATCTTTTTCATGTTCTTATTTCTTGTTTGGGCTTTGCCTTGAAAGAGTGAAAGAACTTATGAAAGACACTAATATTATTATAATGAGTGATATTATCAGTATCTAAGGTATTTACTAGAGAAAATGTAATAAAGAGTAGAATTTTCTTTCTTGTGTCTTGTTTCTCATAAGATAGTAATTTAATATGTGTGGAAAATGGAAAAGTTATGTAAATACATAAAATAGAGGAAAACAAGAAAAAACAAAAAAATGCCAAAATATAATCCTCATAAAAGCACAAAGTTGTATTGATAGTGAGATATTTTAAAGTGAAGACCAACTATTGCACTTTCTAGGAGATTTTAAAAATGCATGGATACAAGAACTCTGTAAACTGTATAATTAACCCAGCATAAGCCTCATAACACAATTTAAAAAAAAATAGCTGTTATACATTTCTAGAAAATGTAACTGTGGTTTAACATGATTTGCATCCCGCTGGAGTTTGGGCTTTCTTTCTCAGATCACAGAGAAAATCAGCTTGAATTTTCTGTGTGTTAAAACAGCTTTTTTATCCATCACTGCTATCTTTCTGGTTTTGAATAAGTATTGTCTGTGTTTTGCTGTAAATGCCTGGCTTCAAGAATTGATTGTTCTTTTGTTGCTTTTTATTGCCTTGTTACTGCAGGGCTTTTTTATGTCTGAATCTATTCTAGGTGCTAAAAAAAATATTGGGGCTTAACTTATTTTTTTAAAAAGACTGCTTTACAAAAAATTCAGGACATAGCAGCTGAACATATCTGAGCATTTGTACAAAGAGTTTACCTTACTCAGGCATCAAGGGTACTATATTCTCAAAGTGGTATCTTGTCTCTCAACATCCTCCCACTCTGGTCTTCCCCCAAAACCAAAACTCAAAGAAAGAATAAAAAACTGGATACCCATATATATTTTAAAATATTCATGCAAAAATTTTTAGAGTTCTTCCACAAAAACACTTACTTCTGTCACTTCAAAGGACTAACTTTGAAGAGTATTGAATTTACATTAAAGGACTAAAAGTTTTATGGTTTAAGTGACATTTTCATATAATTAAATATAAACAATATATTCAATAATTCATATGCTGAAAATATTTTGAATAAACCAAAGCATATTAATTAAATTCAAATCCAGCTGGTGTTGTCTAGCAAAAAATAATCCAAAAGAAGCAAAACTTTTTTATTTAGGTTTTACTATTTCCTAAAAGAATATATAGGCTTTCAATTTCAGAATAACTTTTGGTCTTTGAAATTCAAATGTAAAATTAAAATTAAATTTATTAGAAACCAGACCTACAAAAATACTGCTTTTTGTGTCAAATCAATCACTCAATTGTGTGAAACACTAAAATTAGTGTTTCACATAGTTCCATTACTCATAAGCATTGTGTATCATGATGATTTACTTTATTTTGACTAACAGGATTTCTCTCTCTTTTTTAAAGTGTCTATCACCATGTACTGTGTCAATGTCATATCTCAATTTTCTGTTTTACATAATGAAAAAATACTGTAGGTCTCAGTGTGGCATAATGTAGAATGAAAAGGTGTTTTAAATCATTCACAATTCTTTCATTTCATTTCAACAATTTGCTTTCAATTGTAACTTTCCTGTTTGTATTCATTACACATTGTAAGAAATAAGTGTATAACCAAGTCTCAAATCTTAGGCTGAAGGGTGGTAATGTATGGAAACACAGTGATTCAGGTGCCCTTGGTTATGTGTACAAAGCTAATAGCTCCTGGAAGAACTCTTCTGCGTTTCCCTAAGCATTCATTTTATCTAACATTTTCAGATTTATGTCCAGCAGAGGGGCTTTGGGGCCAAGGTGTTCCTTCCTCCATAATGTCCTTAAATCATGGGTACCTTCATGTGGGAGTTGTAATATATTTCCTAGTGAAAGAGCTAAAGCTGTTTAAGAGTGAACTGGAATTTTTACATTCTTTTTAGAACTGAAGTGCTAGCAAAAATGATCCTGTTGGAAGCTCAGACCTACAATCTTCCACTTGAACTTGAAAACTCTCATATGAGTTTTCAAGGGATTGAGCTGCTTCACCTACATGAAATTAACTTGGATAAGGTGCACACCAACAGGTACTCACAAGCTGGTGTACTGAGCTACAATAAATAAAAAAACAAGTTTTGGTTGTACCAAATTAATGTTGGTAGAAACATAAAGACAGGTGATTTGATTGCTTTTGTTGGCAGCTGGAGAGTTCTGATTCAATCCCAGTGTGATTTGTTGAAGCTGTACCAATAAAAGCACAGAAATTTCACTAAGTATTGCCAAGAAGTTGGTAAGGGATACACAACAGCCACCCTGCTCAGCCTATGACCCCCAAACCTGGCTCCCATGAGGGGGAAGGGGAAAGTGCAGGGGTTAGGATGCTTTTCTGCACTCAGGAACAGGGCAGGAGGGATGCAGTGCCCTTAGGGATCTGCCTTTTCTTCAAACCCACTCTGCTTCCCCATGCCTGGGGGCAGGACAATCTCTACAATTTAAGATGAAGACCCTGTGCAGGATGGAAGTTTTAAAATGTTTTTGGCAGAGTTTTCATGAGCACCTTTCTTCTCTAAATGTGTACTTCCCTCTTTGCTTTTTCATATTTATAATGTATATATATCTATATAAATTTGGTAAATGTTATATTACCTTAGAAAACAATTATTTTTTTAATTCCACATTCTGTATGTGTACTAGTGAGAACTTGTTGAGATAACTGATTGAATAATGTAATTGCTCAACCATTAGCTCGACTTGAAACAAGTTATAAATTCAGACTTGAATTATTGCTTTTAACAAAAATTTCAGGCAGGCATGAAGTATATATTAAGCAAGCAACAGTAATTATCAAATAATTGTCAGTATAAACTCCTAAAGTATGCTGCTGTTTATTTTGGAACCTTATTCATTTAGAGCACATTTTCTTCTCTTTTTTTATAATATTTGCATTGCTAAAATTATAATCTTCTTGAATACATTCAGGAAAATACAAAAGCAGTGTGTTAATAAGAATTCCATTACATATTTACAGCACCATAATTTAGCTATATAAGAGAAAGTATTTCTTAAAGCATCTATCCAAATTATGGTAGTTTTTTTTTCAATGGAAAAGGTCTCTGTGGGTAATATTTTTCCTTTCTCATTTTCCTTAATTACTTTTTTGCTTCATAAGGTTTTGTGCTTGAATCATCTAAAGAACTATATTTACAATGCAGATATTTTAGATTTGTTTTTGTTGCCATGTGAATACTGAGCATTTCCTTCAGTATTGGGCATTTTCTTGAATATTTTCGGGGACAAGGCATTTTGGAGAGAAATACATTCACATAATGGACAAATTATGAGTTATAAAAGTCAGACAATGACTTTGCAACAATGAACAAAAGTGCAAGCCAACAGACCTTTTGAATCATAGAAATCTTGTTTGGAAGAAGTATGTGGAGACCATCCAGTCCACCCTCCTGCCCGAAGCAGGACTAATCGATACTACAACAGGGTAATTTCTTTCAGGATTCCGCTACCTTCTTCATTGTAAAATGCTTTCCCTGATTTCCAGTCTGAACCTCTCCAACCACAGTTTGTGGCCATTTTCCCTTGTTGCACTTTGAGAAGAGTTTGCCTCCATCGTCTCTCTAGTAGGACGTGCTGAATCACTCTGGCAATCCCACTAGCTCTCTGAAGGCTTCCTGATAGTTTCTCAACATTCATTTTGAACTGCTGGTGTTCCAAAGCAGTATTCTAAAGGCAGATTCATCAGTAACTTGAAGGAGGCAAGAATATTTTCCCCTAGAAGTACTAGCTGTGTAATGTAGCCCAGAATTCAGTCTGCTCTGTTTGTGAAAGGAGACCACACCAGACCCATATTCAGCCCAGTATTCACTGTAATCTTCATGCCCCTTTTTTCTCAGCCTGTCAGTTCCCAGATGCTGGGTTATTCTGTTTCAAGTATAGACTTTTGCATTTCTCACTGCTGAACTTCATCAAATTAGTTCAGACCTCAAGTTTACCAAGGTCCCCATGAAGTGAAGTTCTGCTGTTTATTCTCAGTTTTTCCCCATAATTCAGTGTTGTCTATAGATGAAATGCAAACGTCATGGATGAACCTGTTGAATATGTTTGGACTCTGCACCATCCTCTGTTCATTACCATCTGCCAACTGAACATGAGATTTTGGCTGAGACCACCAAGCCCAGGGGTCCAGCCAGATTCCAGTGCAACTGCTAGCTGGTACTTTGTATTCCAAAGGAGAACTGCAGAAGATGAAGGCTTACTGAATTGAGGGTATGTCCTCTACACTGTACATTCCTTATCTACTGTTAGGCAGTAACCACTGCTCTCCCCACAACCACAGAGGGAGAAAAAAGTTTTTCCATTTGCAAGGCCATGTGGTATTTGTACCACTGAATTAATCCAGAATGGAGAAAAGTAGGTGTTCTCAGGCTACTCTTTTCTATACAGCACTTGTTACTAAAACTCAAAGAATGGTGTAAAGTTAAGGCTGTGACTCAGGGAATTTCATGCCTAGAAGAATGAAATCAAACTATGCCACAAATTACCAGTTTCTCAAAGGAATCATGGATGGATTGGACCATTGGCCCAGCTAGCTACTATTTTAACCTACCTTTTCATATGGCTTCCTTGCAGATCACAGAGGGATGGGAATGAGCTCCATATATGCTTTGCACTCATGCAAGAACACAGCCTGTCTCCTGGGCAAGTCATTAAAATTACTGTTACACTATAAATTATTTTGGAATACTAGAGTTTTATAATTGTAATTTATCATCATATGATCCCTGACTATTCATCTGACTACTTCACCCCACTGAGTGAGATCTGGCTATAGTCAGATCTCAGTCAGATGGGATCCCTGCCAAACTGCAGCAGGAGTCAAATACCCATTCCTAAAGGATTTTATTATTAAAAGAAAATATCAAAGAAAGAGAAGCCACAAAAATAAAAGTGCATTATTTGGAAGGTGTTAGAGAAAAATCTTATGTCTTTGAGAAATGGCATAGCCTTTTCTTGGAATATATGTAGCTTCATAGGTGACATTTTTGGGTTCTTTTGGCACACCCAAGCACAAAGGAAAAGTAAGGTTTGGAGGTGAAAGGTTTAATTCACTCGAGAAATCGAACGGAAAAGCTTTAAAATAGTTGTCTACTTCTGAGTGTTGTGGCTTTCTGCCAAACCCATAAAAGAGGGTTGTGGTATTTTCTTTCTGTCCATAAAAAAATGAGGTATGAAATGTTTGACCTTGCAAGTTCCCCCTCTTCTTTTCTTTATTTTGAAAAAAGAACTATGAAAAACAACAAAAAAAAAATTCTCGGACTCATGAAAACCATCATTTTAAAGCATAATTCTTGTAAATTTTGGGCAGGTTTTCTTATTTACATAATTTCTCAGTATAATGTATACTTTTGATTGTTCTGAAGTAGTAAATATTAAAACCAACAGCAATAAACATAGAGGGAATAAAAAAAGCAATTAAAATTTTTTTTATTCTCTCATCCAGTGCAGAATTTGCACACATCTTCCTTTCTAGAGATTTTTTAATTGAGTGATCAAGCAGTCAGCTTGTCACATTTAACATGCATTTTATAATATATCCTCAACTACCTCTGAATACAGAATTTTTTTTTTGTTTTAGTTCATATTAATTGCTTTCTATTTTGCCACATTATATAGTTGGTGGCTTTATGATACAGATGTAAATGTTTATTAATTGTTCAATAGCTTTTTTGTCTGACCTTGTGTCATTTGTGTTGGTTTTTGAAACTGAAATAAATTTCTTTAGGTGCTGAGCGAGCAAGGAGTTGTGAGAGGGCAAAGAACTGCTGAAAATCCATTCTCCTTGGCCTGTTTTCAAATGACAGCTCTCTTTATTGACCACACATTTTACAAAGACATAAGCACTCTCCCATTTTTCAAAGTTCCAAGTCCCCTGAACCTTAAAACAGGCTCAGATTTCCAAGTGCTTTGAGAACTTTTGAAAATGTAAGGTCCTTTGTTTTATCCAAATACTGCACAAGTGCTAAGAGATTTACAGATTTTTGTATTCTAACTTGAAAACACCTCCTGAAAGGTGGTATAAATAGATTCCTCCTTGTTCAAATGAGTGTCTAGAGAAAATAAACCATAGAGAAGTCTTTTAACTCTATAGGAAATCTGGTTTTGAACAAGAAAGAAAATCAGACTGCTCAATCAGCGAACAGGTACTCTGTATACATGCGAGAGACTTGACAAAGCAGTATAAAGAGATGAAGCTTCCTCTGTTACTAATGAACTTTAAATTACTAGATATATTTAGATATATTTGTGTTCAATCTGTGCAATCACCATGACTATGGTACTACTACTTGGGTCAGGAGTAGATGCATTACCTTGGTTTTTCTTTCCTTGATACAATTTAGAATTTTCTAAATTATACCACTGGGGTGAGGAGAGGACTGGCACATCCATAGTTTTTAATGTAGTATCTAAATAAAAAATGAATAAGAAGATGGAATTTCAACTACTTACATATTAGGTAAAATGATCTAGTATCAAATAAACCACAGAATGTGACACATATTTCAGTTTTAAGACAGAACCAACAGACACTGGAAGTGTGAATTTGTGGAAAAGTACTATTCTTTTTATGAACCTAAATTTAAATCCCACTTATATGAACACCTGTTCTTGCTACAGTTTCCAGCTTAATGAGTTTAGGGAGGCTTGGGTCTCTGAATTGAGAGTGGCCGTATCATTTTGACATTTAATTTTGCTTGTCTTTTATAAATGTCTTGTAAAATAAGAGAATTATTTAGCATCTCTTATCTCCTAACATCTGTCTCCATTAGTCATTGCTAAATATATACACAATACATTAAAATTCAGATTATTTTTCTCCTCTTAAATCACAAATAGATTTAATTATTGAGAAAAGTTCTTACCATAACAATTGCTCATTGAAGATTTAATGAGTTCTCACATGGATTTACCAAGTGTGCTGGTTTGAAAGCAAAACCAGTGAGAGACTCCAAGTCAGAAATACAATTTAATAGGAGAGAGAGGAAAAAAATAATATAAAATAAAATAAAAGCAATAGTACAGAAGACCACTGACAGAGTCAGAATGCAACCTGACACCCTGTTAGTGAGGGTGGTGGTAGCAGTCCAGATGAAGCGGTCCTGTTGAAGCAGTGATCCTGCAGAAAGGTCTGGTAGCTCTTGTTCTCTGGGAATCCAGTGGGTAAGGCCTCCTGTGCTGTCCCAAATCCCAGATTATATCCAGGTGGGAATGCTTGGCTCCTCCCCCTGGGCGGAGCATCTCCCAATGGGCTGATATCATTCTATGGGTCCTGCAGTGGGTCCTTGATTGTCCATTAAACAGAGGGAATTAATTACCTATGAGTCATGGGGCAAGGCCTTGATGGCCCATTAACAGCAGATAGTCCGGAGGGAGGGGCAAGGGAAACACTGCCCCACCCAGTTTTAACAGCTTGTGAAGATGGTGATAGAATACATACTTTGGGCATATCTTACATTGTAACCTAGGACACCAAGGGAACTGTCTTTTTCTCCTACAGCTATGAGGGAATATTTAATAGCTAGTTCTTTGATTTGATTGTGCCTGTTTAAAACCCCTTTTTTGTCTCCCCCATTTTTCCATATGGCCATTCCAGAAAATAAAAATAGGATACATTTTTGTATTATTTAAAAAAGAAGTATTGGGGAGGAGTGACAGGCTTTTTAAGAAATTATGAAAACAATTTAGCAGAACTGAGAATAGTGAGTATATACTGGGATATTTAGAAAGACAGACCACTGAGAGATGTCTTAAACCTGGATTTATTATTATTATCTTCTATAATCTCATGAAGGAACAAGAATGTCTTCACCACATAAGCCAGAAGTTCATGGTCAGTGATCACAAGACCACAGGTTACAAGGTCTCTTAAAGGTTAATTAGACAATAAACTACTGCCACAAAGAATATTTCTACTTTCTTACACGGATCCCTAATTAAATTGTATCACGTCTTTGCCACAATTTGGACCTTTTTAACCAATAATGACACATAAAACTACTTGCCACACCTTCAAACTTTTTTATTATTTCTGTAACGACTTCTATATCCAAACTTTAAAACTGAAAACTTTCCACTACCTAGCTTAATATGTTTTTTATCTGAACTACAAACCCACATTCTTGCTTATGGTCTCCAGTTCTGGAAGCCTTTTCCAAGGTCAAATTCATTTCTGTGTTTGGGCCTGCATGCACAAGATTTTGAGAAGTTCTTCTGCCTGGAATTCCCACAAGTATAAATGTTATCCTACTGCAACATAAAAGAATATAAAGCTGTATAGCTGCATTCTGCCTAAGCAACATCAGGATTAAATAGTTACAGTATGAACAGGCTGAAATCATGAGTATAGGAGTTGCACTATGAACTGTCAAAGTTGAAATCGAAGTTCTTGGGAATAAGATTATAGTCTTCATACCTAGCTGATTGGACATAAAGATACTAATGAATCTTTACTTTTATCTAGTTGTCACTGGGAGATGATGTTGGGTGGAAGTATGTTATCACTGGTGATGACTGAGATGTAAATGTGTTCATTCAGACGCTGAACAGTTCAGATCCTGAACAGTTAAGCAATCTGAATGATCCAGCTTCTTGTCCAAAAGACCTAGAGAAAAAACACTGAGGGAAAAATAATAATTTTACATTAATCCAAACCTAGTTTTAAATTCAACCAATTACTATCTTTACTATATATTATACAACTAGATCATTTATAACCAAAAATGATTTGTTCACTGCCAAAAATGATTTGTTCCTGAATGGAATAAAAGCAAACTACAAAGTTGGAGATTATTAATTTGTTAGTCCATGAAACTCCACACCAAATATTCCCAACAGGTATATAGGTGAGTGATAGATTCAATGTTTTTAATATATTTTGGAAACTTTGTTTAATTCTCTTTCTATGAACAGGTGGGGGTTTTTTGTTGTTTGTTTGTTTTTAATACATTTTGGTGGATTAATGCTGGCTGGAAAGCAAGTGCCCTGCAAAGCCACTTTATCCTGCCCCTCCCTAAGTGAACGGGAGAGAGAAATTATAATGGAAGGCTTGTGAGTCAAGAACAATAACCAATCACAATCATGGGCAAAACAGACTTGACTTTGGGAATTTAGTTTAAATAATTACCAATGAAATCAGAGTAATATAATAAAAAATAAAACCTAAATCTTGAACCACCTCCCCCGTACTTCTCTTTTCTTAGGCTCAGCTTCACACCTATTTTTATGTGCCTCCTGGACAGTGGTGCAGGGGGACAGAAAATGGGGATTGCAGTCGGTTCTTTACACCTTGTCTTTGCCACTTCTTCACACTCATCCCCTGCTCCACTGTGGTATCCCTGCCATGAGAGAGAGTCCTCCATAAACCTCTCCAATGTGAGTTCTTCACAAACTTCTCCAGTGTGGGTCCTTCTTAGGTTGTCAGTCCTTCAGGAACAGCCTGCTCCAGGTTTTGCCAGGAGACTGCTCCAGCATGGGCTTCCTGGGGAGTCACAGCGTTCTTCTGGCATCTCCCTGTTACTGTGTGGGGTCCTCCAAGGGCTGCAGTTGGACCTCTGTGCCCCTGTGGTACTCCATGGGCAACAGGGGAATCTCACGCCCTCTCCATGGGCTGCAGAGGAATCTCAGCTCTGGCTTCTGGAGCACCTGCTGCCCCTCCTTCTGCACTGCTGTGGGTGTCTCCAGGACTGTTCCTCTCACACATTCTCACTCCTCTGCTCTCTGGCTGAAGTTGCTCCTGTGCAATAACTTTTTTCCCTTTTATAACACACTATCTCAGGGCTCAGCTTTGGCCAGTGTTGGGTCTGCCCTGGAGCCAGCTGGCATTGGCTCTGTTGGACATGGGAGAAGCTTCTGGCACTTTCTCACAGAAGCCAACCCTGTAGCCCCCCCGCCCCCACTACCAAAACCTTGCCAGGGAAACCCAACATGCATTTAATTTTTAACTTTTCCATATGCCATCATGCAATCAACATATGTTGTTTCTTTGGAAAGTTAATAATTTCTACAGTAATTTTTTTAAAAGAGACACTCAAACTTTGCATGTTCAACATTTGCTTGCAGATAAATCTATTATTCATAGTGTGGTGTTAGTTGCATGAGGATATTTGTTCAACAGTTTATACAAGGGTTTTGTACTGGTAGACACTTGACATAGTATTTGATGAGTTTTTATTAAAGTACATTTGCTAATTTCTATTACCAGGTCCATATTTCATGGACATGTACACCTGACATTCAAGCTTCTCCTTGATGTTTCTGAATATATAACTAGAGGTATACATTTGACTCATGTGACCTATCACAAGTGATTTAAAAATTTTTGTTTCTAATTTGCTATGTACATCGTGTGATTGTTTAAATATTTAAATGTCTAAAATGTTTTCTTTGGAAAGAACTCTCTGAAAACACCTGACTGGAAAAAAAGTTGGAAATTTTGCTGTCTTTATATTTTAATGCATTTTGATCCTTTCATCTCATGTCCCTGACCTGTATAACAGGTTCTCCTTATGATGAGTTTATGTGCTCACTTGAAAGATTACCTCAAAATTTCTTTTTTTTTACTTTCCATCTTTTGTCTTGCTGCTTCTCTACAGGCTATTGACTTGTAGTCACTTTCTGCTATGAATAAGTAATATTTTCATGTAGCTGTATTTTTCCAAGAATATATCTAGTTAATAAAAAAGTATACACTTATCTAAGGTCGCTAAGGATCATTGGCTATTCCCATGTTTATTGTTGCCATTTCATATAATGGATGGCCACTATGCACTCAGAAGGAAAATCACACATATTACAGTCTTGGGGAATGTGCTGTATTCATTTTTTCAACACCATGAATATTGCAGATCATCTTAAATTTAGCAGGAGTGTCATACCTAGATTATATTACTGTATGAAATAAAATATACAGTTTATTTAAGTTTAAAGTTTTAAAGCTGGTGGAGTTCAGTTCTGTTCACCAGGACACATGGTCTTCTCAATTTGGCTGTTCATCAAATCAGTGTATTTACTTTGTAATATGTAAGACATCCCTGTGGTTTTCCTTTACCTATAATAATTTACCAGTCAGGTAAAATGTAGTGGGTTTTTTTACTAATATGAAATAATTTACACTGTTTTTCTTGCCTCTTGGAGGTTAGGATTTTCCTTTCTTTTATTTTTTTCTTTCTTGCACAGACTTTTTTCCCCATTTTTTACCAAGTGATGGAATGATGGGTATTTAAGAGACAAAAGATGTGGCTGGGAGGAGGAGAGGTGGAAGGGTGCAGTTTGCTACAGTCTCTTAACTGGGAGACTTTCCCTTGGAAAGTGCAGAGATACCACAAGATTTTGGCTAGCGGTCAGGGATTGGGCTCAGCCCCTTCTCCCTGTTTGACTCTTGGGATTGGAGTGGAGACAGCTGTGGTTTTGGTGATGGACTGCTGCTGCCTGGGGGATTCTGAGTCAAAATATTTAATGATGAAATTATTCATCCTCAGTTATACACCCAGCCGAATTTCCGTATACTTAAATTTGTTTAAGACAATCTAACTGCTTTGACATAGACAAATCACACCTGAATTTACGTATACAACCCCCGGCTGTGACCGTAACTGCACCGACGGGCAAAGCATTCAGCCAAGAGAAGGCTGTTTACTGGGTTTCTCATTTTGTTTCTTATCACTGCCATCGTTTTTGTTTGTTTGTCTTGTTATATATATATATACTAGTAAGGAACTGTTATTTCTTTTCCTACTTCTTTGCCTGAAACCACTGTAATTTCAAAGTTGTGATAATTTGGAGGGAAGGGGTTCATGTTTTCTGTCCAACATTCCTTGGCAGACGTCTGTCTTTTAAATCAAGACATTGTAAAAGCCCTTTTTTCTTGTGAGTCAAAGAAAAAGCAAATGACAGTGTAGTAGATGAAAGAGAGTTAACTGAGGAAGTCAAGTGGTACTGCACTTCTTCAAGTGATTTTCAAGCTTTTTTTTTTTTTTTTCCTCATTAAGGATTATATCAGATGCTTATTTAAAAATGTACAGGAACAAATATTTGTGAGATTTTACTTCTTCATGATTCTTCTTCATCATGTTCATCATCTTCAATCATGTTCATACATGATTGAGGTAATCAGTGTGTACCCATGAGATTTAGATTTATATTACTTTTAATGTGTCAAGAGAGACCCAAAGTGTAAATACTAAGCAATAAAGAGGGTTTTTTTCTATCAAAAATGTATAAGAACTTTTGAAAAATTTATCAATTTCTTTGGGTTAAAAAACCCAAATATGCATTATATTGGTCTAGAAGAATCTTTTGAGAAATGTAAATTAGAATTCTATTTGATTAATTGGTTGTCTGATGAAATGTCTAACTACTGCAATGGGTTATATGTCTATATCAAAGTAGTTACATTTTCTCAAATGTCGGAGTCCATGTTTCCATGGATCCTCCACAGAGAGTGAAAAGTACAGAGATAGAATTAAAGCCTTTAGAAAAATTAGAATGTATAAAAGCTTTAAATGCACAAAGTAGAAATCTAACCCTTAGCTTTAAGCTTTGCATGCCCTAAGTCCTAGTTCAGTGTAGAAGGACACAGCTTCAGGCCTTGCGATAGAGTGAAGACATAACAAAAATAGGGTAGACTGCTGTTTGTAACTTGTATAAACTTTATGTAGGGAAGACAGAGTTTTTCATATATGATAGGATAGAGGTTTTTTACAATAACAAGATAGAACTTCAGGCTAGCAAGATAGTGTTTTACGTTAATAGATATGCTTTGTGCGTAGGTTTTGACGCTGATTTTCGTAGTTTTACGAACTTTAGAATTGTACCTAGATTGGTTAGTGTGTAGATAAAAGATATGAACATGCATTTTGCAATTTGGGATAAAAAGCCTCTGGGTCAGTTGGTCGGGGGATTGATTGATCAATCTGATCAATCGATCCAACCTCCACCCCCTGCAGCCTGAGGAAGGAGCCTTGCCAGGGAGCCGAATGGGATTCTAAAGGTATCATCTAAAGGTAGCCTGGGATCTGGGCCCTGGGGTCCCGTCCCTTCCTCCTGCGAGGGTTCGGGACCCCAGGGATCTCCCCTGGCCCCTGCGATCCCGTCCCTTCCTCCTGCGAGGGTTCGGGACCCCAGGGATCTCCCCTGGCCCCTGCGATCCCGTCCTTTCCCTTTTCCCCTGCGGCGTTTGCCCCGGGACTCTGTTCGGGGCTGCTGGGGAGTCTGTGAGGGTTCCTGTCTCTGCAACCGGGAACTGCAAGGGTTTGGGACCCCGGGACCCTTCCTTGTCCCTGTGACCCTGCTTTCGGGAACTCTTGCCAAGTTGGGGACCCCTCCATTGCCACTGTGATCCCCGCGGCCGGGACCCCTGTCTGGGATCTGTGATCTTGTGTTCCCTTTCTGTTATTGTGACCCCACGGTTGGAAAATCCTGCTTGGGGTCAGATGGGAGGCTGATTTACCTAGAGGCTGTAATGTCAGATATGTGCTTTGCTTATAGTCTTACTAGTTCTGTTTGTTAGGAATCTTATGCTTTGTTCGCTGTCTCATTTGAGTTGTATGTGTTAAGATTTCTATGCTTTAGTTATTGTCTTGTTCAGACTTTCTTTGCCTAGGTTTGTAACTGGTTGTAGAATAAGGCCGCTCTTAGAACTCTCTGCCTTCAGATATGTGCTTTTGTATAAATAAACTACTTTATTTAGATACTAAGATGTGGTAAGATCTTTAGAGACTTTATACCCGTACCCAGCCTAGGCACTCAAACAACAAATTTGGGTATACGTAAATTCGGCTGGGTATATAACTGAGGATGAAAAACTTCATCATTAAATATTTTGACTCAGAAATCAGTAACTTCAGGATTTTTTTCACTTCATAGAATCACAAAATGGTTTGGATTGGAAGGGATCTTAAAGATTATCCAGTTTCTGCCGTGGGCAGGGACACCTTCCACACACCTTCCACCCCTTCCACTTTCATTCAGGTTGCTCAGAGCTCCATGCAGCCTGGCTTTGAACACTTCCAGGGATGGAGATTCCCTGGAATGGGATGGGGATTAAAGTTCTCTGTCCAGTGCCTCATCACTTTCACAGGGAAGAATTTTTTCTTCTGTATATGTAACCTAAATTTCCCATCTTTCAGTATAAAGCCATTTCCCCTTGTCCTGTTGTGGGCCCGACATTGGTCTGAACTTAGGCTTCAGGCTCTGCCAGTGTCTGTGTGAAAGGCAAGCAAGCAACTTTTTCACGTTAGCCTGAGAAATCTAAAGGAGGAATTCAAACAAACCTTGGGAAGTGAGAAACCATCCACAGGTGGTGTTTTTCCAACATGTTTACTGGAAAGAAATGTTTACTAAAGGGTGTAGACGCTGAATAACCGTGTAGACGCTGAATAACCGTGTAGACACTGAATAACCAATTATGTTCTTTGTACCGAACTACTCAATAAAAGTAGAATTTAGAAGAATAAAGTTTGCTGTCATTTTTACCATCATGGAGAGTCATGTTGTTATTTCTGTGCCATCCGAAAACTGTAACAACATCCTGTCATTACAGGTCCTGATGAAAAGTCAACTTCACTTTAGGCCCCTTCAGATACTGGAAGGTTGCTCTGAGCTTTCCACTCAACCTTTTTTTTTTTGTCCAGGCACAACAGCCCAAACTCACTCAGCCTGTCTGCCTTGGGGAGGTGCTCCAGTCCTCTTATCAATTTGGTGGCCTCATCTGGACTTGCTCCAGCAATTCCATGCCTTGAGGAGAGTCAGTTATGATATTAACTGTACAATGCAGCCACTCATTCAGTGCTTCTCATAAAACCAGGCAACACATAAACAAATTTCTTAATCTTCGTGCACTTAAACTTCTTGTGACTTCTGTTCATTGCTTTTAATTTTAATTAATTTTAATTTAAGATTTTTTCCAGTTTAGCACAGCGTTACATTACTTACTAAAATATTGATCTAAATCCTTTATTTCTTTGTTGTTCTGAGTTGAACTTAAAAGGTGGCCCCTCAAATGTTCTTTGGGATAGGAAAACTGTAGCAAACTGTTCAAATGTAAAGTCAAACAACTCATTTAGGAGTTCACCCCAAAACCTTGATGACTTGCACAAAAAAAATGAACATCAGTGAGGGAAAGTGAGCTGTTTAAAAGTATATAGAGGAAGATAATGGAGACCAAGCTAAGTTTTACAAGAAATAACATTGTATTACGAAAAGGCAAAATTCTGTCATTTATCATAAGCAACTGTCTGCTCTTCTGGTGAAAATGTTCCCCTTTATAAATTCCAGGTAATGAAATACCTCCATTACAAACTTTCCTTGAAAAGTGTCCCTCTGGCAACATACAGGCAGATGAAGAGGCATTATCTGATATTTTTAATTGTTATTTTCTCTAAAGAAAGGTACTGATCAAGTGTATAATGTTATTATTATAAGGTTATAACATTGTTATAACCAGCTGTGGTTTCCTCTGTATTAAATGCTGTGGTGTTGGTTTTAGTCCCCTTAAATGTTAAACACATACATGTTTTACTTGGATAGAACCTTCTTTTGTCAGTGTTCTTTCCTTTCAAGATTTGGGTTCTTGATTCAATGTTTTAGTTGCAGAAAACACCAGACTTCCTGAAATAAGATTCCAAACAGCCTATGATAACACCAAATTCAAAAGACAAGGCAATGCAATGCTATCTTTGCCTCATATTTTGAATTTTGTCAGAGGTTTTCTGAGCATCCAGACCTTCATGTTTGGAAGTTTGAGACTGAGACATTTTGTCAGTCATTCTGATTGATAAAATATTGCACGTGGCCAGAACGGAATAAGCTACACAAAGACTTAGTTCTGAGGGTTGGCTGGCAACTTCTCAGAATGGCTTAATAATAACAAAACAACTTCTCTGGACATACACTGCAAAACAAAAGGTTTTAATAATGACAAAAATAATAAACATTATAGAGCTAAGAAATATAAGAGAACACTCTGACACTGGTTATGGCAGTCCAAAAAAATCAACTGAGCTTCTTTGTGCAGTCCCTTCCGTACTCAATGGTCCAGGTGGCCCACCTGGCACCCTGACCAAGGAAATTTGCAACAGGCTTTCAGATACACTTCCAAAGCCCAGTCAGTGCTCCTCTGCTAGCACTGGGCCAAATACAATGAGCAGGCTATAGAAAGTTCTAGTTTAACTTCCTTACATATTCCAAAGTAAGCTGAAACTCTTTCCCTTACATAGAAACACCTGCTCGGGTGTGGAAATGCATTCCAACACGTGATATTGTTCTTAGCTTACTCAAATTCAATGCTTGACTAATAATACTCCTAATGGAAAATTAGGACAGAGTTTTTGAAAGTTCAGTCGCTATGACAACTAGTAATTTTCAAATAACCTTGAGAAACATGAATAGCAATAAAATGCATGTAATAGAGTTATTAATTAAAAATGTCTATTGAAATAATAACTTTTGTAACATATTTGACTCTAGCTTTCTGTTTAGTATCAATATAGATTTAAGGTATTCTTTTAAGCTACTGACTTGATTTTTTTTTCCAGACATAATTATTTGCAAGTGAAACGAAAAAATATCAAAAGACTCACAGAAAGAAATTTTGACAAGATCTCTATAAAAACAGGTTTTTTTAATATTCAAAACATGTGGCAGGCTGTTTTTAACATAGAGTTAGGCTGTTTGTGTCAGAAAAACAATTTCTAATGAGAAATAAGTGGAGAACTTGGCTCCACAGTCAGTTATGTTTGAGGTCATTTGGTGTTCACCACTAAAAAGGGCTAAGTGATAATTTTAAGTGTATTGATAGCATTCACATAGATAGTTTTTGAAAATAACATTTTTTAAATTTAAAAATAGTCATATGCTAAATACTATAAGGTCATAAAGGGAAGGAATTTTTTAAAAATCTGCTATGTATTTGTCATGTTTCACATACAGGACTGAATTCACTTTACACGTCGGGATTGAAGGCTATCCATTTTATTGCAATGAATTCTTAGGTACCCTGGGACAATCAAAACTTAAAATAGCAGTATTATATTATTTTCTGAAAGGAGATTGAGTTATAAACTCTTTCTATTATCTTTCTTCATGTTTCTTAGGATACATGAATATGAATTGTAATTTACCATACAAAATAATAGCCATTAAATAAGGCTTAGAAAAGTCCTTATTTTTATATATATTTTTAAATCAATCTTTTTAATTAGAAAAAAACCCTTTTCTGAGTTTTCATTTTGATTCCAGTTTCTATATTATGTAGAAATGTGTCAATTCTTTTTCCCACAATATTTATTGAAATACCTAAATTACAGAGCTATCAAAGAAAACACCCCAGAATATTCATGTTAATTTTGCACCACCTCTAGATATAAATAATTTTGCAAGACCTAGATATTGGGTCCCAAAGTCCAGTGATCCAAAATTCAGTAATCAAAGAGTCTGAGGGCTTTTTAGAAACAGCATTGACCCATAAAAGTCAATATTAAAATCAGTTACACGCAAATACTGAACAAAAGTGTCTCTGTGTCTTTGTGACATTGCAAAATCAAAACCCGTCTGCTTGACATCAGAAAGTCAGCAAGGTTGTCTTTTATATTTGTAAAAGAAGAGTTCCACTGAAACTGGATGGAGTTAATCTGGGAATGCTGTACAGTTTTCCTGTATTTGGAAAAAAATATGCTGCTTGTGTGCTGTTAGCTTGGGGATTGAATATGCAGTATTGAGGTTTGTGATGAAATACTGAAAAACACATTCTGGTAATAGACATGATGCTCAGGATGAAAAACTTGGAAAAGTCTCATAAAGTAACTGAACAGTATATAAAAACCCAACAAAACAAAAACCACTATGCTCCCATATTTGTTTTAATGAGACATGGATAAAAGTGTAATAAGCAGGTGCTTGGGAAGCATCTATTGTCTCTGCAATGTTATAATCCTCTTGCAATTTTAAATATTAATACTCCTAAGCATATTTCTATTAGCAAATTCCAAATCATTCCTCACTTTTATATGTGATAAACATGGAAAATAAGTATATTCAAATTAATAAATAAGGTTAACTGTATGAATTTTAACTGCAGGAATGGCAGTCATTAATAATTGTCTTCTGCATGAACAAGATAGCAAATTATTATACCTGCATAACTTTAACCTCTGGTTGTTAGACATTTGTAAACAGTTGGCAAAGGAATTTCAAACCAATATAATAGGTTTTCATGACATACTGATGCAAACTAGTATTTCATCTCCTTAAAATAAATATATGTTTAATCAATCTTGATGGCAAAGTAATGTAGAGTTAGTATTTCCTTGGAAATATTTCATGTATACTACAAACATTCACCTACAGACACAGTACATGGCTAATTTTATTAAAACTTTATCTTCTTTAGAATTATTTGAATTAAAGGAATATTACCACTTTGTTGTTTTTAGTGTTGCATATATATTAGAAATATATCTCTGACATAAAATTACCATTTCTGTGTTCCATGGAATTAAAAATCAGCTAACATGAATACAGTGCTTTCAAAAATGCTTTCTAGCTTCTCTCCAGCAAAAAAGGCATTGAAGTTGCCAAAATAATTTTTTCATTCTTAGTCCCAATGATTTTTTCTGAAAACTAAAATAGATTGCATGAGCAGTTTTGCATTTCAGTGTATATTCTGCACTACAAGAAAGAAGTATTGCCTTGAAAGACCTATATTGTTTGATTTAGTAGAACTGAGGAAGACTCAGTTAAGGCTTCTGTTCATGGTTTCCACTTTAGCCACAAGTTTCTCCCATAAGTCTTCAAATTTTTTTCTGTACGAGGTCAAGAAGATCACCCTTCCCTCTACTTTATTGACCAAACAGAACCACATTCTTGTGACCATCCCATATATCTTCATGTAACATCTCCTGATCTAAGCAATTGCTTGCTATGGGATTATCTGTCACTGATTCAGTAAGACATTCTTGTATCTGAAGAATGGACTTCTGTGAGCCAGTGGTGAAATGGGTCTTTTTGTTGTGGTGAAAGGTCTCGTGCTGAATATAACTTACATTTTCCTTACTGACATAATGGAAGACATAGCACAGGAAGACTTAATTCACTGTTTATAATGGGAATCACTAACTGAAGCACTTGAAACTTAGAAAATGACAAGTTTTGCTTTGGCTGACCATCTGCATCTTTATGCAGTTGCACAGTTATCTCTACATCATAATGGGGAATTATGTGGAAAACTTAGTGACTCTAATGTTTGATTCCTCACTGTAAATGAAGGGGTGTAAGAAAGGAATCAAACTCCATAAAAACTGTGAATTGTTTTTTTTCTTAATTTTCTCATGCATGGTTTTACAGACTAAAAATATTTTTAGTTCTTTAGATGGATATTTTTAATTAATTATTAATTTAGGTTAATCCTATGAGTACTTAGGCATTGAGTATATCAAAAAAATATTACCAGTTTAACTTTATTTTTTCACTTTTACTAGGCACAAAATAGTGGTGCTTGGTACATTTCTTTACAAAATTAAGCAGAAGAAAAATTGTGGAATTAATAATAAAAAGAAGGCAGCCAAAATGCTTTACAAAAGTCTGTTACTCAGGAAACTGTATATTAAAATAAAATTTAAAGGGAACATACAATATCTATCACCAAAAAAACCAAACCAAACCAAACCAAACCAAACCAAAACAACTGGTAGTCAGTGATTTTTTTTTTCTTTCAAAATAATTGCAAATACTGAGTTACTAAGTATATCATTCATTTAACTGCAAATGCAAATGTCATGTAGATTGCTATTTCCTAACTTATATGGGTTTAAAGTTACTCTGTTAGGTATTTCAAAAGAATTCTACTAAAATACTTCTTTTGGGACAAAGAAATTCTTGTGGGGCTGTGTACCTATATGCAAAGCAGTCACAAGTCACGACCCTTTTGCTTAAAGTAGAGTTCCTCTATCTCAACAAGGCTCTTGCTTTTTTCTGTGTATAAAATCCTTTTATAATAACAGCTGGTCTTTAATTTCTGAACTGCAAGAGTAATTTCAGTTTTCAAATCACTACAGTCTTCAGCAACAGGTCCAGGGACAGTGCCCTCAGGTATAAAGAGTGGAATAAAAGATAATCATAACAAGAGATTTTTTTCAAGGTTTTTATTATAGGTCTCCCATTTGAGAGTTCAAATTATATTGTGGAAATTTTAACAAAATCAAATAATATATAGCTATTTTTATTAAATAGGAAGAAAACTATGCTACACGCTTCAGAAGAGATCTAAATAAGGTGAAACTGTCTAATTATGAATTATTGCAACAGATTAACCTGTTATTAATGGAAACTTTTAAACTAATCTTTTCAGACATAGTTTTTCAATTTATAAATTTCTTTTTTCATTGAAATATGTTGACCATGTGATGATAGCACTAAAGCCCATGCAAACTCATATATCCTTGTCCTTCAAACCTGAACTTTGTTTACGACTTAAGTTAGCAGACTTAAAACTGCATTTTTTAATCTGAGTTTCACTGCAGAACCTAGTGCAACAACAATAATTTTTGGCAGTTAGAACTAGGAAAAAAGTACCACTCTCTTCAAAATTCATACTTTAAAGCACATATTATTGATGAAGGGAAAAATTAACATTTTTCTGCAATAATTATAAAGTTAAATCTGAAATTATTATAGCATATATAAAAATTCACTGACAACATTTGGAAAATGAAATATTATTTGGTTTCACTGCAGAGAGAGAAATTTGAAAAGACAGATAGTTTAACTCAGTCTCATTCAGTGATTGATAGAAACAAAGCCAAGATAGCATACGTTCTGGAAGTAATTTAATAATCTGTTATCCCTGACAGCCTCAGCTTTATAAAAAAAGAACTTCTAGTGAACTTACTGTTTAAAAAGTCAGTGTTTGCATATGGATGTATGCTAGTATACACAGTGCTTTAGGTATTTCAGTACCTAGAATTCGTGAGCATTCTGCGCTTTTTGCACTCCTCTTTATATATGCTGTAATTGCACTTGTTGCAGTCCATATTTATGCTTTCAAACTCAATATTTACATCTCTTAAAGATATTTGAAGGTTAATCAGCAGAATCAATTTCTTGTAGTGATTTAATAGAAAAAAGAAGTCCAGACTTCTGGAATTTTTGAAGGTGAATTTGCCTTCTTACGTATTGTATTTCCAATCTGTAATGATGGAAAAATTATTAGGGAGGAATGTAATTTTGTCTTCTGAAGTTTTTATATTTTGATACATCATTTCCTTCTAATTGCCACCTGATTTAATTTTTGCATTTATTTCACCTAACTTTCCCTTTAGGCTACCCAAAAATATGTTATCCAACTGCATTTAGAAGTGCCTTTTTATGTTCACCCACTTGTTCTTTTCACATTCCACGTTTCTATATCTGTTCTATATTTGATTTTTAACTGATTTTAAACTGTGCTGTTTGTGCTTTTCCCACATCTTCAACTCTGTCTCAGCTTCCAGCTTCAAGTGGTATGTAGATTAGACCCTTATGCTAATTACTGTTCTACCAGGTAGATTACAAATTGACTTGCATGTTCAGAATTTTTAATTCTTGGTTTGTTTTTTTGGAAGTTTTCCTTGGGAGTTTTAAAATATTTTTTCTGCTCATATGTAGATATAATGGTACAAGAAGAAAAGGGACAAAATAGCTGATAACATTCTGTCTTTTCAGGAAAAAATTCTGTTTGATATATTCTAGAAATAATAAAATTTTAGTCGTAGTTTAGTAATCACTTTTGTGTCAAAATGTCATATGGAAGCTCTGCTAAGACTGATTCTTCAGAATTGTATGCGCCATGATGTTTTGTTTCAGAATTATATGCATTGTGATGTCTCTTGGTTTTGTTTCTTGGTTTTGTTTGTTTGGTGTTGTTGTTTCTCTGGTTGTCGTTGGGAAATTCGTGGATGTTTGTTTGCTTGCTTTGTTTTTGTTTTAATGAAACAACACTTGCCTAGAAATTTTCTAGACACTTTGGCAAAGCATGGAGACAGAATACCCGGTATAATCAGAAATGACTAATAATTGTTAAAATAGAAATTAACATTGCAGAATTTGCTATGCTGATGCTTACAACATAATTTATAATATTTTCTAGCTTTTTCAGCTTTCAGGAAAAGGTGACTAATAACAATAAAACACTTCTAAAATTTTCTTTAATTTTTTTTTTGTCTCATCAGAGCCTCTAGTTGGGTACTTCTGGACTCAGATGTTCATTATGGTTGAGATTTACAAGAACAAAGGGAAGGTTTTCCTGTGTGATTTTCTTTTTTAGGTGTAGAAGTTATACTAGAACTATGAGGTTTATTAGGATCATATGTGAATCATGTTTGATTCTGAAATCTAAAATAATAAAGAACATCTCTCCGAAAGTTTACAATAGACATGTAGGCTGTTTACTTGCCACTTCTGACACTTATAGTGCAATATATTAGATGTCCATATATCTTGAGTACTCTTCGTTTTAAAAGCTTTTCCTCTGTGTTACCTTACTTTATAATCTCAGCTTAGCTGTGCATGTTGATATTACCAGGGCTGTGTTGTACACCCACACCCATCTAACCTCAAAAACAAACATGAATGTGTGTTGCAGACATATGTACATTTTTTAGCAAAACTCGCCATCCAACCTGTATTACATGGCCAAATACTAACTATTTAACTGGTAACAAATACATTATTGTTATTCAAATTTTGTTTTCTTTCTTTCTGAATGCCATGTGCTCTTGTTCCATTTTTATTTCCTTTCCTTTTGAAACCACTAAAAAATCAGAATTCATATCTATTTTTGCAGTTCTCGTGATCTTTCTTCAACTGCGTGCTTCTTCTCAGGTCTGTTTTAATTGTTTTGTTTTTTGTTTTTTTCTCAAATACCTGAATTAGATTGAAGATCTGAACAGAAAACTAACACAAAACTGTTCTGCATACCACTCACTCCTTGGCAATGTCAACCTTGTGCTAAAAGGTTTCTGAATTTGAAAAACCAAAAGGATGTCTTGGAGATTTGACAAGTTCAATATTTTTATTCACCTTCAGTAAGTTTGCAGTGACATCAAGTTTAGTGGCAATGTTGATCTACTGCAGTGTAGGAAGGCTCTGCAGAGGGATTAGGACAGACTCAATTGACAGGTTGAGGCCAATTGTGTGAGGTCCAACAAGACCAGGTGCCAGGTCTTGTTTTGGGTCAGAACAACCCCAGGCAGTGCTATAGACTGGGGACAGAGTGGCTGGAAAGCTAGAAAAGGATGTGGAGGTGCTGGTGGCAGCAGCTAAGCATGAGCCCAGGTGTGCCCAAGGGGACAAGAAGAGCAATGGCACCTGGCGTGTATCGTGATAGTGTGGCAGCAGGACAAGGGCAGTGACTCTCCCCTGTGCTGGGCACCACCAATCCTGGGATCAGTTCTGGCCCCCCTCTACAAAAAAAGACATTGAGGGGCTGGAGTAGGTCTAGAGAAAGGAAGAGAGCGGGAGCACAAGTCTGATGAGGAATGGCTGAGGGAACTGGAGGTGTTTATGCTGAAGAAAAGCAGGCTCAGGGGGGAACCTTCTTGCTCTCTACAAGCACCTGAAAAGAGGTTATAGTTCAGGTGGGGGTCTGGTTCTTTTCCCCAGGAGTAAGTAACAGGACAAGAGGAGAGGTTTAGATTGATTATTACGAAAAAATTCTTCACTGGAAGGTTGGTCAGGCACTGGAAAAGGCTGCACAGGAAAGCAGTGGAATCACCATCTTTGGAAGCTTGAAAAAGAAAAGAAAGGCATGTGGCCGTTGGGGCTATGTATTAGTGGTGAACATAGCAGTGCTAGGTTAGTTGGCTCAATGATCTTTTCTAACCTTATCAGTTCTGCAGTTCTATTACTCTGATTTTATTTGGTATTTCCAATAATGTTTCAACTGGTTACATATCACACAAGAGTAACTCTTTTTTTTCCTCTCTACACAGCTCTAATCTTTGTAACCCAGCCTAAAAGTGTCAGAGTGTCATGGCTTCCTATGGTGACACAAAACCAATTCTATCAGCTCATGAACAACCAGTCTTACTGCAGCTACTGTAGAAATTTACAGTTTTCAGAAAATCTGAGCATCAGGTAGTATATACTACCACACATCATAGTGGTAATATAGTTTCTCACATACTGGAATATGGACTGTTTAATACAATCATACAAATATTCTCATAAAATTTTAATGTACTAAATGTCAAATGCCTGTAAATGCGACAGTCTTCAATCTAGGTAATTAAAATTAAAAATAATAGGGTGTTGGCCATGTTGGCTGTCATTACTGTAATCCTTTCCCTAGATAGGTAGGGGGAAGTGTGAATCCTTTTATCCTTCAACATTTTTATTTTATAGAAATCAGGTAATGATTTACTGTGCAATAAAATCACATGGCATGAATATTTTTATGTGACAAAAGAGATGTGTATTCTGTACTGTTATAGTCAATAATTGGTGTCAGGCTCAGTTTCATATGTGCTTCTTAAGATCCTTAATAAGGAAGGAGCATGGTATAGCTTGTGTGAGAGATATTCATGTTCAGAAACTACTCTAAAATTAGAGGGTGTACATCTCCCTGGGAAATTACATCATGGATAGAAATGCCTAGTGATTTTTCATGCTATCTGATTGATTTTTCTTTTTGTTCATGTAAAAATCATCTTGTGAGTGCAAAGTATTAAGAACAAGTAGATTTAGACATTTTAGTAGCTAATGTATCATCAATAATTTTACACTAGATTGATTAGGGAGGAAACCATGTTAATCACAGTGACATATGACTTTTAAGGGAAAAACTATTTGCTGAAGCTAAAAGCCTCCATTATCCATATATTTCATTCTTAGCCGTCTGTCTTGGAATAGACATAGAAATTCCTATTGTGATGATGGCTCTAGTTGTTACTAGTTGCTTGTAACATAACTACTGGGCTGGACTGAGATTTTCTATTAGCTCCATGTCATTCATCAAAGAGCTTTCAGGTTGAAATAACTTGCCATTTCTACCTACCAGGACTTTAACAGGTAGTTCAAATATTGATCCAGCAAGTCAGTGAATGTCATAGGTACTGGTTCTTCTACTGCATGCTTTCTACCCTGATTGGGTCATTGATCATTTTTATTAACAAAAGTAATTGAAACCAGTGTTTCATTTTTAAAGTCTTCATTTCAAAAGCTTTATGAGGCAATGTGCAAGTCACAAGTGTAATTTTTGGGTACAGTGGGCCTGAGTCTTAATGGTGCAAAGATATGTTTGCCTGAAAAGGACAGAATTATCTAATTAACATTATTTAAACAACACATGAAGATTGTAAGTTTTAAATACTGACAAAAATAAGGAGTTACAGAGAATGAGCTAGATTACTGTTTTAAATAAATGGGAACATTTTGCCCTTGCTGCTCCCTTTTTTCCATAAACACTTGGTTTCTTATCAAGTTATTGCTTTACCAACACTTAGCATAAACTTGGTGCTTCAAACTGAAGCCTGCAGAAGTATAATTGTATTGATGTTAAATATATATTTTATGGAGCAGATACCATAAACAATAAATAAGCCTGAAATACCAAACCAATGATTTGATCTTAGAAAACAGAAAAATATATTAAAAGGTTTACAACTGTAACATTATTTTATGTCTCAGTAAGGAAAGGTGCTGTAAGTAATTCCTCAGCAAAATTTTCCTGTAGGAATGGTTTTCTACAGAGAACAAACAGAAATACTGGATTCCTTATTCAAATGATTTGTCCAAAATATAATTATTCATTGCTAATGTCTTCCTACTACATGAAGAGTCAAAAAGATTGAGAGGTCAACCTCTCTGATCCTTACTTCTGTTAAGAGACTGACAGATTGGTGAAAACAATCTGACAGTGACCATTGTTGCATCAATAATTGAATAACTTAATCTGGCAATTATAAATCAGCTTTGGCCATTTTATTTCCATGTCCCTAAATGCTGTTATAGATTTTCTACTGACAGCTTGTGATTTTACATTATGTCCGTTTCAAGGCAACCATTTCTGTGCTTGCTTGATAATTTAGTGACCTAGTTCTCCTTCAGTTAATATTATATAATGATCTTTATGGCACACATTTGATTAGTTTAGGACTATATATGTTATTTCCTAATTTTTCAACCTGTAAAATAGTGTATCCTCATTTTTGCATGGTTCCAGAACATGCATTTAGTTTTAAAAAGCAATTTCAGTGCTGATTTCCATAAATTGAGATTATTTTAAGGCCTGGTTTATCTGCTTTATATACTAATATTTTTTACAGCTTCTCCTTCAGAGAAACTTCAAGAATATCTTATGTTTCTGTGGCAACAAACACTTCTTCAGAATATAAGTGTGATAAAACAGTTAAAGCAAATGAGCAGCAAAAAATTGTTCTCCAAGTTTAAAGACCTTTGCAAAGAGTGAAGAGAACTTCTACTGGTGTGTTCAGATAAAACTTGCCTTATGTATGTTTTCATCAAACACTGTTTGTATACATTTCTTTGTACTTTGGGAATCTGTGTCAAGAGATACTGGAATTCTATTTCTAAAAAACTAGTTATCATGTTTCTGATCTATCCAGGGAAATTATTTGATTCAATTCAATAACTACCCGTAATATTTTTTTCAATAAGCTCAAGCTCTAAAACCATATGGGATGATATAAGTTTCAGAAGCATTTCTCCATGTGTCTCTAGGTGGTGGACCAATAGTTTCCAAAGACAAGACTGTAGAGAGAGACAGGCACCTTCATCAGATTCCAGATGGCATGATTAGAAAGAGCACAGAACTTCTCAAGCCCATGTGCTTCAATTATAGCAGCTGGTCTAATGAAAGCAACTACCTCTCCTGAAAAACCTTTTCTTGCCCATAGTGCTAGACCATCATGGCCAAAGCAATACTCCCTCAGTGTACTGTATATAATCTGTAATCTGCTAATATATGTAGCCAAGCCTTTCAGATAACTTTTTTCCCTTCTTTTTGTGTTTGCCACAAATCATACTTCACAACTGAACGATGATTTGGTCTTGTTTCTGTCAGAGGATATTGAAATGGAGAATCACTTTCATTCTCTTTACTAACCTTTTAATGTTAGTAGGAAGAGGTGAGAATCATATTTCCAATTCCGTGATGTATGTTGCTACCTGCTTTTGATATTTAGAATGTGCTGCTTCAGGTGTGTACTTTTTCATTATATGTTGTCTTTGTTGTAATGAAGAGGACAAAAGAATTTCCAACACCTACCGGTGATCCCACACATATGCTTTAGACAGATTATCTCCCTGACTTGTGCCTTTTGTATCATAACACCACACTGTGGGCTATATCTTTCTAACCTGCCCTACAATTCAGAATTTCAGCTTCTGAAAATCTGGCATTTTTTAGAGATGCTGTTCTTATCTTCTGCTTTTTAACTCTTACACTGAATCCTTGAAATGTTAGTGTAAGCCTGCTACATTGGGCAGTATCAAATTATTTTCTTGACAGAAATACTGCCAATTAAAGTGTAATCAGGTCATTAAACTGTCATTCTCCTAGCATTAGAAAGAATTTAAAAATATACTCAGAGTATTTTCAGAAATACCAAACTTTCATTTGGTAAAAAACCACTGAGAAATAATGCTTTTAATTAAAACAGAGAGATAGTGTTTACTGTTATCTTCTCCTGATTAAATTTTTATATGTGAACTTCAATTCAATTTCTTATTCATAGAATCACTTAGGTTGGAAAAGAACTCTAAGATAATTGAGTCCAACTGCAAACCTAACAGTGCAAAGTCTACCTAAACACCACATCTAAGTATCTTTGAAATATCTTTGAAATACCTTCAGGGATGGTGACTCCACCACTTCTCTGGACATCCTGTTCCAGTATTTGATAACCCTTTTGGTGAAGACGTTTTCCCTGCAATTCAGTCTAGATGTCCCCTAGTGCAACTTGAGGATGTTTCTTCCTGTCTTATCTCTTGTTGCTTGGGAATACAGCCTGAACCCTACTTAGCTTAACCCTCCTTTCAAGCAGTAACAGAGAGTGAGAATATCTCCCCTGAGCCTCTTTTTCTCCAGCTTAAACACTCCCAGCTCCTTGAGTCACTTCTCAAAGGACTTATGCTCCAGACCCTTCCTCAGTTCCCCTGCTCTTCTCTGGAAAATCTCCACCACCTCAATGTCCGTGAAGTGCCCAAAACTGAACACAGGATTTGAGGTGCGGCCTCCCCAGTGTCCAGTGCAGGGCAACTCTCATTTCCTCCGAAACACTGACAGGTTTGGGGCATCAACCACATCTCTGTGCAGACTCATTCAGTGTTTGACCACCCTCTCAGTAAGGAAATACTTCCTAATGTCCAGTCTGAACTTTCCCTGATATAGCCTTAAACTATTACCACATCCTATCATTAGATCCAGAGGAGGAGAGGAGCACTTCCCTCTCCACTTCCCTCCTCTGTTGAGGAAGGAAGGAAGGAACAGAGGAAACTGTTGAAAGCAATGAGGTCATCCCTCAGCCTCCTGCTCTCCAAGCTGAACAAGGCCAGAGTCCTTAGCTGCTCGTTTTTGGATATGCCTTCCAGCCCTTTCAGCAGTTTTGCTAGTCTCCTCTGGATGCATTCAAGGAAATCCACATCCGTCTAGAATTGCAGGGCCCAGAACTGCACATGTACTCTAGGTGAGGTCACACCAAAGCTGAATATAGTAGGATAATCACCTCCTTTGACAGCATGTTTGATGCTCCCAAGATGGGATTTACCCTCTGGGCTGCCTGGGCACACATGGCCGGCTCAGACTGAGCCTGCTGCCAACCAGCACTCCCAGACCCCTTCCTGCAGGGCTGCTCTCCAGCCACTCCTCCCACAGTTTGTATTTGTGCCCAGCATTACTCCCTCCCAAGCAGAGGATCCAGCATTTTGTCATGTTAGATTTCATCCTATTAAGGTTTGCCCAGTGCTCAAATCTATCTAGACCCCTCTGAGGGACATCCTTATCACCACATGGAGATAAGAGGAGGGATAATGCCTTTTATATTTCGGGAGACCCAACAGCACCTCCCAGCTTGGTATCAAACAGCAAACCTGCTAATGGTGAATTTAACTCTTGCATCTAGATAATTGAGAAATACACTGAACTGGCCCTAGAACTGAACCCTGGAACTGCTGGTGACAAGTGGCCAGCCAGGTGTAACCCCTTTTACTACAACCCCTTGGGCTCTGTCATTCAGCCAGTTTTTCACCAAGCAAGCATTAGATCCCAGCTTTAGCTGGTCCTCCAGTTGTGCCTTTACATTCACTTTAGTAAAATATTATGTTTCATTTGTCCAAATGTGTAATTACAAATATTATCACTTGTCCATTTATGCTAGGGAACTGAAGGTGGCTTTATCTGTCATTTACATTTGAAACTCTCTTGAAAGACATGGACTTTAAAGAACGAGTTACATAATACTTAGCTGACTGCAAACATAACATGGATACAGTATTAGACAGTTTGCATTTCTGTACCTGAAGCATGAAATATCTAGTAAGAGCTACACTAGGAGCAACTTCCCTTCTTTGTGTTGAGTTTCTTGACTGAGGTAGTAGTATTTTGATGCTTGTGGCAGTAGATAGAATCATAGAATCATAGAATGTCTTAACATTGGAACAGACTTCAAAGATCACCTAGTCCAACCCCCCTGCCATGGGCAGTGACATCTCCCACTAACCAAAATGCTCAGCTCAGTGATTATCTCTGTTCTACAGCAGCAGTACTCTGGACATTTTAGCTATCAGTGCTCTGGTAACTACTGAACTACTAGTCTTAAACACATTCACTGTTTCCAGAATCTGGGAGTATTACTTCTAGTTTCTTGTCCCCAGTGTTTGTTTTTATACATTTCAGGACTGGAATCCTGCATATATATGGGAGAGGGTGGTGGATAGATTTTAGCTGGTTATCTTTCTTTTTTCCATTTTGTCTATCACAGTGGAATAACAGACATTTCTAGGAAACTGAGACTCTACTGCAGGTTTTTTTAAAGTTTTCAGACTTCCTTTTAGAACAGCCACAGCTCATCATCTGAAGTGAAACAAGGGCAAGTTGAGCCAGTCTCGTCATACACCTGGCATAATCACTGAACTGTACTTTAATTATTTATCTTCATATGAGCCAGGACTGTTGTCCTAGAGCTGATTTCAGTATGTGGTACACTCAAGTTATGGTCCTATGAAGCCCCACGACTCCTCAGTCAGCATCAATTGTACAGGTAGAAGATGCAGGGCTGAGAGTTGGGATGAAAGCAAAACATTTTTGGGAGGAGATCTAATAGGCAATGTTGTCTCAAAACCCTGCTTGTCCTGTTAGAAGACAATTTAAGCCCATACAATATGGTGAAAGACTGATTTATACAACAGACACTTTACAGGGACAAAAATACTTTGTTAGAGAATTCCCAGCCAAAAGTGTTGATGATTTATTAAAGTCAGGCTAAATTTGAACCGAACAGTATTTTAGTTTCCTGCAGTAAAACATTTCCATTTGAAGAAAATACCATGACACCCTCATGAACACCATTATTCTGCTTCTGCACAACCTCTTCTGAAAGCAAATGAAAGCTTGTTTGTTATGATGATTCTAAGCCCTTCTGAAAAGCCTGTTTCCTCACCATAGTCCTGTTGTTCTCTTTCTCCTTAACCTCTACTTGTAAATTCCTACTATGTCAGCACATATGAAAGGTTAGACTTGTTATTTTTCAGTATCGGACAAATTGGACTCTTCTTCAGAACTAAACTGTTGGCCACAGGAATTACAAAACTGATTAACCTCACATAGGTGTTGATAGCAAAATTCCCATTTGTTTCAGTCTGAGATAAGAAAAATATGCTTTCCACTGACTAACTGTAAGCTGTCTAAGGACTTGCAGGGTAATCTTATGCCATCTCTTCATGAAATCCTTTTGCAGGGCCACAGTTCTTGTTCCTCAGACTCAAGTTAATATGATGAAGATAAGAATCAAAGACCAAATATTAAATAAAGTCTTTATTAGTAATCTCTAACAATTAAATAAATGTTCCTTTGGAAAGTAATTATTGCCAACTGCTAATTTCATTTCCAGAATATAAATATAATAATACATATAATAATATGGATTATTTATATATGCTATATAATCCATTAAGATAACTTACTTTAAGTAGGCCACATGTGTTTGTTCCTTAAACTTGTTAAGGATGTTTGGTTGATAGAAGTTTATAAACTGTTTAGAATCAAGGGTTCTTGAAATGACAAATCAGTGTGGGCTTACTGCAGTGGCAATTTAAGTTACAATGCTGAACTGAAATATTGAATGGAATAAAGAAACAGAAGTGGAGGTACCTGGTCATACTTGGTGACAAACTTATTTTGTATTATTTTGTATTTTTGTACTCCTGTAATTGGTACAGCTAAGTCCTTTGCGACTGTGCATTTGTAGACTTGACATGCATCTGAACTGTAGATGAACTGTCAGCACCAAAATTATTTTCTATTTCTAGATTAGCATTTCATTTCTTTCAGTGAATTTCTATTCATTCCTACTGCAAATCAATTTTTTTGCTAGTACAGTGCATCACTTGGGAGTTTTCTTCATGCTTCAATGACAATATTTTCCTCCTTCCAGTTTTAAACCTTCCACAGCACTATTTGTACTATTGCCCACAGGTGCCCTTCGTGTGTTTCAATACACATGTATTACTTTTCCTGACCTGACCTTGCTTCTCCCATGCAGAAACCTGTGAATTGTGGTGACATCTTGTTAAAATACTATAATACAAATTTTCAATCTTTTGTTTTTCTGTGATCATACCATTTCCAATCACTCAGTGCTCCAATATCTTAAAAAAGATTCAAACTTTTTCTGCCTACTTTGTAGCCCCATGCCCCATACACTGCTATTATTTTTTGGTTTTGCAACACCATAAAACCCATACATTAATATTTTAAAAAAGCATGTTATACCCATAGAGTCTGGCTCACTATTGTGTTACTCTGCATTTGCTCCCTATCAAAATCATTGCAGATGTGGCACATAAAATTTCAATATGAAATTAAACCACTTTCTTTTGAAGTAGTTATAGGCTGCACAGTGCACATTATCAAGTATGAGCTATCTGTAATAGCTTAATTAATTACAAGCTGTCTGCTGAACTTCTATAATATCTCTATCCATGCTCACTTAACCTATATGAAAAATGTGGAAATTCTAATAATATCTGGTACACTTATGTGAGATATTTGTATGATTAAAATATATAAAAAATAATGTTACAGTATCCTAAAATATGACTACTATCAGGAGTAGATTTAAGCATTTATGTTGGACATCTTGTGGTAAACAAACAATATAAATACAAATTTAAAAATAGCATTTGAACAGATATTTGTAACATTGGGCTCAATTTATTTACATCCATTTATATCCTTAGGTCTAGTTGGAGAAGAGTAGGTGTACATATTGCACTTATGCCATTATGCGATTTTTAACTTAGATCAACTCAGTTGTTGGTGTAAGGCAAGCACATGAAAAGAAACACTTGAAATTCAGAAAAGGTCTTCTTTGCTATTCATTATGCTGTTTTCTTAGGTCCAAAAGGATATGACTTGATTACTTAGTGTTTTCTTGTTATTGCAGTAAACCCATTCTTTTGCAGTTCAGAAGCTTTAATTTCAGTATTTTTCCCTACAGACATTGCTGTCACTTTATAGGTTACTTTATAGGATGCCTTACCATGATAATTTTGGTCATTTTTTAACCTCTTCTGGTTTGTTGTGAGAAGATTTAATTGACTACAAGAAACATGATAAGCTCTATGCTTTCCAACTATAGATTCAGCTCCTTTTAAAGATTTGAAGTCGTAGATTTTCATACTGAAGATTACTGTATATGTATTCAGACTGTAGGTACAAAACGGAATGCAATTGTCACAGAATTATACAGTGTGCCAGACAATATATTTATATAGCTTGGATTAGACGAAGTTATTTCGGAAGGAAATGCTTTATTTGAAAAAAGTTGTGTAGAACCCTTTTACTTTCTCAATGCTTTCTTAAGGCCACTTTTATTTTGCTGATTTACTTATTTCTTTCAGTAGAGCTTAGTCACTCTTTTTGTATTTCCATAATTCATTAAATTATCTATAATTGTGTAATTCGTGTAAATGCATGCAATCACATTTATAAGATATAATTCCAAATGCAAAGCAATAATTGTGATGAGTAATGTAATAAGAAATGTCTATTAAACTTCTTAAATGTATAGTCTGTGAATATTCAGAAGCTAGTATTTAAAGCTGAATATGAAACTTGTGTAAGTATAACAAGTATGCAAATTTTACAAGAATAACTGGAGCTAGTCAAAAATACTGTGACAAAACAAATTTAAGTCAAATCATTCAGCAGTTTTCCAAAGGGAAGGTGGGTTTTCATTGCTTGTCAGTAACTCCAGAGCATCTTTATTCTAAACTAGTAAAACTAGGTGCAAATTTGGACTTTATTATTAAGGCTGGCATGCAATTTCTATCTTGGGCCTAAAGTCTGGCTCCCCCCAGACACCCGTGCAGATATATGTCATCCCCAAACTCCCAAAGTTTCTAAAGCAGAGATTCCTGCTTACCTAAAACCCATAAAGGTACTTTTATCTCAGAGTAAGTGTTGAGAAACTCATGGTCCACTGCTGCAGAAGGGGATTCTCTTCCCCCAGGGTCTTCTTCAACTCTTCCTAGTTTTATTCTTCAGTCCCCAGGAGTTGAAATAAGAGGTTCATTTACCTTCACTGCAACTTCTGTTTTTTTGTGACACTGATAGTTTCAGATCTGACAGAGTACAGGGTACAGTTCAGCCTTGAGAAGAGAAGGCTCAGAAGGGGTCTTATCAATGTATATAAACATCTAAAGATAGGTTGCAAAGAGGGAGCAGCCGGGCTCTTTTCAGTGGTGGTCAGCAAAAACAGGCAATGGAAACAAGGTGAAGAGTGGAATTTTCCATCTGAGAATGATGGAATACTGGCACAGATTGAGCAGAGGCTGCAGACCTTCCCTTTTTAGAGGGACTTTTTCCTTCAAAATCCTTCTAGACATGGTCCTGGGCAAGTGGCTGTAGCTGGTCCTGTTTCAGAAGGGAGCTTTTACCTCTAGAAGTCCATCCCAACCTCAACCATTCTGTGATACAGTGAAAACTACAGGTGATAAAGGAGTAACTACTTAAGCCAGGTTTCCTCTTCAGGAATAGTTTATATAACTGTGTTCAGATAGACTAAATTTTCACGAGAAGTCTTACTTCAAAGAAAATCAATGAAAATGTGATTTATATTTTATTTATGCTAGAACTTTGGTGATTGTACCAATATACAAATAGATTATGATGACAATTTTGACATATAAATTGGCTATGCCTGCTTTGCATGTCCCTTTACAAGCTTCACATAAAAAAGTTGACAAAAGTTATCTCTAAATGGCATATTTCCATGTAATTGTATTCTCTTTTATTCAGTTAAGAGAATTGTAACAGTAATGTAAGTTCTGTACATGTTAAATACATAAATTGTTTTTATTACGCTTACTTCTTTAAAAGCTATTTAAAGAAGTAAGCTATATGATTTAAATTTTCCGCATTAGTCACTAACTTTTAGATGTGTTAGATGACAGAGCTAAAATAAATTACATGTATTTGACTTCTGGTTTCCTTGATAGTAATAAGCAGGGTTCAGTTAGAGGCAGCTTTGGCATCAGGGGCATATTAGTCTAATCATATTAATTTGTCAGAAACGAAGAATGATTTGCTCAAAACTAAAAACATATTTAATATTAGTGCATCCCTTTGGTCTTAAAATAAGAACTAGGGCCATTTGACAGTTATTACTGAGTGTATAATTTGCTAGGCACACTTATTTTGCAAAGCTTCCACGTTGTAAAATATGTCTGTGATCAAAAACGTATATTCCTTCAAGAATTTCACAAACTTTTGGGGTTTTTTTTGGATAAGATACTATTTCTAATAAGATTTTCTGAATTAATGTTGATTTAGAGAAAGAACAACATTGCACTTAATTGCTCTCTGTGGCTGAATGTCATTCCATGTAGTAAACAGGTTCTCCCCATCACCAGTAAAATACATTTGCATATAAACACAGCGAAGGAGGAAAATTTTAACACAGAAGTTATTAACTGATTTTCCTTTTGCCATGATCCATTTTTCTGTGATCCTGAAATTATTGAAAATAATTTTCTCTCTTATGAGAGAAAATTTGCTTATGAGGCTTGTTTGCATAATACCTAGATTATAGGTTTCAGGAAATTTTTTTCTTCCTCCCTGATAATATAACTTCTAGAAAAAGGAAGGTGGAGAGCACTCATCATCCTCTGAAGCAGTGAGATTTGGGCACAGATATAGGATGCAAGTCTCAGGTCCGCAGCTGATGAGAATCTGGGAATTGTCATGGGACATATGAGAAAGTCTTCTGCAGAAGGAATGTTCCCTCAATTCAAACTCTTAGTTGCACTGTCTCACCTTTTGGCTTACCTCCACCACCTCCATTACCCCACCTGTAGTTTCTAAGACTTTTCTGTTAATTTCAGTGAACAATCCAGGTCTCTTTCAGGTACATTCAGAATTTTTGACCCTTGCACTAGTTCTGCAGGACACTCATACATCCAAAGGGAAGTTCTAAAATGTGTGCTGAATAAGGTTCTTTAGCTGTTTCAGCTCTCATTCAGACAAAGAATAGAGGCAAATTTGGTTTTGACTTAACAACTAATGATAATTGCTAAAACTGTACCACTCTATTGTCAAAGCATACTGATTAAGTAAAAAGATACTTAGGGGGTAAAAATAAAAGGACCTTGTTTCAAAAAATTTGCTTTTTCTAGCAAAGATTATAGCTATTAAAAACAAAATGTCCTTCTGTTGTAAAGCTGAAATAATTCCATCTAACCTAAGAGCACATATCCAATTGCATAAATAGGTTCTGGCCTGACATCTCAGGTGTTATTCATACCAATTCTACCTCTGCCAACAACATATGTCTAGCTATATTTCTAAGAGCATACGTCAATCTCATCTATTATATATTTGCAGGTGTTTGCTCATGTGTGTGTATTGCTATTAGATAAGATAAGCTTTCTAAGTAAGAAAATACCATTGATTTGAGGGATGCAGGAGAGCTTTATGGTTTTAGTCAGACAGTTCATTCTCAGAAACAGTTTTTCACTTTCCTTGTCTTTCAGTTCCAATGAATTTTCATTCATTGTTCCTATGCATTTGTAGGTCAGTAGATGCAAACACTTGTAAAGCAAACATTAGATTATGGTTAATACCAGGAAAGTAGCTGTACTCATATTATACAGCATATTCTTACACTGTGAAACTTTTCACTGTGTATTCTGAGACATATTTACTTGCTTTAGTTGTTATTTTTCAAGGTGAAGAGCTAATGAAATTCAGGACTAATCAAGTAAAAGGTAACCCACACCACAAGATAATTTCAACAACTCATACAGCATATTAAATTGTAAATTAGGAGTAATGGTTCAGGAAAAACACTCAGTGACAAAATAGGCTATTCCATAAAAATGGGATCATTCTTAATGCAGCAGGCTGCTCATCAGAGTGAAGTTGCTAGTTTGTTTGTCTAAAAAACAGAAGGAGGAAATGCTGTTAGATAAAATAAAACAAACCCAGAAAATATTTCATTACGTAATTTTCTCTGAATTGTTAATGTCAGTTAACAGTGGCAGTGTGTGGATGAAGTATAAAAATACATTGATTAAGTTATTTTTTTTAAAAGATGACTACCATGAAAGAACGAGATGGCAAATAGGTGGAGTATAGTGATTTTTTTTTGCTTACTCTTTCTTAATAGCTCTTTCTCACCTGTAGAGTAAGATCCAAGAACCTACTTAGTAAAACTAAAAATAAAGACATTAAAAATTTGTAATTTGTTAATTTCTTGAACACAAATTATTGTCAAAATTTTAATTTTATAGAATTAAAAATTGTATAGTAATACTGAGAAAGTGTTGTTACTATGGATAAAAGAAGTGGATTTAGGTAAAATCTAGGTAAAGTAAAAATGTGGAAGTGAATGAAACAAATTCATACTGTAACTGTCTGTTAAACAGTTATCTATCATAACATCAGATCCTGTTATTTCTTCAGATATAATAAAGCAAATTAGAAGTCTCTTTCATTGGTTTCAGCTCTTGTGTCTTCACACTTCCTTGTTTAATATACTTCTCTGAAAAATCTGTCAAGTTAAACCACTCACATAGGTTTATTTTTCATTTGTCTTCTTTTTTGGGCATGATGATATTCATATTACACTCCTTGCTTTGAAAAAATAGCATACTTCTATTAGATCTACATTTCCTTCCTTGCTCCCTTCTTCTCCTTTTCCTCTAATCCATGCTTCTGCTTTTAGACCTATTCCACTTTTCTTTCCCATTAATTGCAAGGCTGCGCATATATTAATGTATATTCAATTTCATCCCAATTTTCCATTAATTGCAAGACTGTGTGTTGCAGCGTTCTATGTTTGTATTTCAATCTCCAAGAAAAGTGTGAATACTTCAAAATTGTCAACTTTAGAAATGTTGTGAAAATTCCTGTATTGTAAAGAACAAAGTACACTTCACACCTGTTTCACCTGTTTCTCTGTTGGTTTTTTTTGTGAAGAGACAACACATTTCAGCTGGTTACCTCTTTTGTTCTCATATTATAAGAATTTTTCTGCCAAATAGAAGAATTTCCTTTATAATTTATTGCTGCAAACTCTGTGGTCAGATTTTATTGTGATATGAGACACTGGTAAGAGCATTGAAAATGTTTGAGTGTAATCTAATTTATCCATGTAGAAGCTTAACTTAGAAGTGATTGGCAAATTGAAGAAGTAGAGGAAAATAAAGTGATCTTTCATATGAATCACAGCACTAAAGATACAAATACTGGACGTTGACGTTGACTCATAAATTCTTGGATGAATGGACTAATGTTTGCAGCAGAATGTGTGCCAATTAAACACTGCTATTGTTATTTATGTGGAATAGAATCAGCATTAGCATGGCAGTACACTCAAAAGTGATCATTTGCAAATTCAGGTATTAATGGTTCAATGACTATTTTTGCTTTGTTGTTGTTGTTTTTGCTTTTTTAAAAATCCTTTTTCCATCACAGTCATTCTCTTTGGTATCTTATTTTGACAGAAAAAGTTGAATTTTATAGAGGAATAAGCAAAATGGATTGTACTTTTCCAATTCTTTAACTATTTCCTTTGACTACTGTCTCATTTTCAGAATAGATACAGAAGTCCATGGAGACTTCCTTCCAGAAGTGTCCTGAAATCTCTCTCATTTTATCTTAAATGAAGATGATATCAGGTTTACTAGAAACACCACAGACAGCTGAGGTAGCAAGATAATGAGGATATTAGAAATTAGATAACTAATATTTCAGAAAACTAGAATTTCAAAGAGACATGAATCCAACACAAACTTTTAATATAACAAATACATATAAGGGACATATTTGTATACATACATTAAGCCCTGTTTTTTGTAGAAGTCAAGGTAAATGCATTTTTTCATCAAAAAAGATTCAGAGAGTAAACCAAAATAGAAAATCTGCTGCAAATGTTGCTCTATGTCATGAACAAGCAACAAGCTTTGATCCTGTTGGGACCTGGATGCCTGTAATTGCACATATGAGAAATTTAATCAGAAATTTGTATCAGAAAAATAGCTCAGAGATATAGTTAGCAGATCAAACTGGTACTACGCAGATCAAACAGGGTAAGGACTGTGTCTGGAGCACTGGTGGGTAGCTGAATTTTTTTTTAACCACCCAATTTTCTTTCAGAGTGAAACTGGCATAGTAAAGTAAGCACATGTGAAAACCCCTGGTACATCACTCAGTCACACCCTGAGGGCACTAGCAGGCTTTAAAGCCCCTGGATCACACATCATACCATTTATCATGTATTGCTGCAGTACTTACTGACTGTCTTTTCCAAAGGTTCTCTTTTCTTGTTCAGGGCATGGAGGAAGGACCTTTTCTTCAAAACTCATTTCAGACATTAATGTAGAGAATGAAAGGGAAAATGCATTAATCTCAACTTAAATCAATTATTTATTTAATTATTTGAGTACAGTTACTCTGGTATTCATGCCTTTTTAAAGAAAGCATTACTGAATACTAAGCTACATGGATATATGCGTGTGTGATTTTAATCTCCAGGTAGTATATGCTGATAAAGAGACTACAGCAAACTCATCTTTCTCCAGTTATTATCTCATTTAAGTGAGGCTTTCCATGCACTATGGCTGCAGTACATACTTGTGCATGAGCTTTAAACCAGCTTGTGCAGAGATAACTATTAACTAGATAACTAGTCATGTAATGCAGGTTTGTTGTTGGCAACAACAATCAGGGCAAACTGGCTTTCTTGAGAGACCCCTGTGCTGCCACTGCTTGGTCCTCATCAGCTCTTCAGCCTTTTCTTTAGATCCTGCTGTACCTGAAGTTCTCCTGCCAGAGAACAGTGTTTTGGTGAAACATCACTCTCCCCAGTACAGCTGTGATGCAGATTAACTAGCACTGACACAAAGCTAATTAACGTACATCTGTACAATTACCCAGCTAGGCAGGAGGGTATGATGGATCCTTTAATCCTGTTAAGAGTACATGAGATAGTACTTTGCATTTCAATTAAAAAGAAAAGGAAAGGATTTCTAAATGCTCCACTCATGAAGCAGCAAATGAATGGAGTAAAAACCTGAAAACACAGTAGAGATCAGCTTCTTTAGTCCTCTCATGTAGCAAAGTTTAAATACTTTCTCTTAGATTTGTGGAAAGCAGAGAGTTGGTTTTTTAGCAGGATGTTGTTTTCTCCCTTAAAAAATTAGAAAAATATTTTAATGTCATCTGCCTACTAAATAGTAGGTTTTGCACTTATTTGATCAATAAAATAATTATAACAAATAAGAATTTTGTCTCTTTTATCTTCATAGAATGTCACGGTGACTTAGTGCATTAGGAATTCCTAAACAATTTACTTGTATTGTGTTAGTTGTCACTGCTCCTAAAATACCTAAATCAGAGTCAATTACTGTGGTAAAAATCAAATACACCTTCATATCATTTGATATCATAGAATCACAGAGTGAGTTGGAAAGCACCCATAGGGATCATCGAGTCCAGCTTCTGGCCCTGCACAGGACACCCCAATAATCCAAACACTTCTTGAACTCTCTCAGGTTTGGTGCTGGGGCTACAGCCCTGGGGAACCTATTCCAGGGCCCAGCCATCCTCTGGGTGAAGAACCTTTTCCCAGTATCCAACCCAAACCTCCCCTGACTCAGCTTCATGCCATTCCCCCAAATCCAGTCACTGGTCACAAGAGTGAAGTCAAGAAGTTTCCAAACCTAATTAAAAGAAAATATCTTACAGAAATCCACAGCATTTTTTCAGAGACAACACAAACTGTTTATTCACATCTTAAGTAAATGTAAAGTCCACTTCTGTGTCTGATCACCTGTCATCTTTCTATGAGGAATAATACTTAGACCAGTTTGCAAGAGATACAAGACCTACATTCCTTAAATAAACTAAACTATTAAACAATTTTTCTGAAGGGCAAAGTTGTATCTGTACATATTTAATTTTTTTCAAAGAAAGATTTTAATATGGTCCAAAACAGTCTCTTTTCTGTTTGGCAACTATTAATCACAGAGAGAGAAAGATTTTTCCTTCTCAGAATTGCTATTGAAACTACTGATGTGTCGCTGGGTCTGATTTCCCAGGTGACTAGGACAAAAAATATTTATTGTAAACAGAATAAATAATTTGTGCTGACACAAAAGCAAGCCGAGTAGCTTTCATTCCTGTTTTGATAAATATTCTTTTACTATTTATCAGCCCACATCACATAATTGCTTCAGTGCTAAATAAATATAAATACTATTTACTTGTCATAAAAAAATGCATAAATATGTCAGAAGAAAAAATGGTCCATATTGCAAGCAGATAAATGCAAGCTTAAAACCTAAGTAGCTTCAGAAACAAGAATTCTTCTGAATTTTAATTACCACTTCCTATTGTTATTCGTGTCCCCTTTGAGGAAAGACATTCTTCTTTTTATGAATTATGGGTTCTAGTACTGCCTTGTCTTTTTCCACTCCTTGTTTCTCATCCTCTCTCTCTCCTTTTGCCTTTTAGATGTTCCTGGCTTCAGCTTAGCCTTAATGAAGTTAAAATTCTAATGTTTCCTCAAAGCAAACAAGCAAACAAGCAAACAAGCAAACACAAAAGTCCGTCCTATATAACCAGTTCTCATCCTCTCTCTGTTTATTAGTTTGAGCAAGAGGGAAATGCTGTCAGGAATTATATTTTGCAATTTTAAATCTTGCAGACTAGCTGAATTGCCCAAGATATCAGTATAAAATTCATGTGTAAATGAGACTTTGCTATGTTTTCTTTAATATTTCTCTGTAAATCTCATATGTGACTTCGATTTTCCATTTTTTTCTGTAATATCCTGTGATCATCAAATCAAATCTATCCTGACTAAAAGTATATTAGCAATGATAAGAATTTAAAAAAAATATCATCTGTGGGGATACTCAGTGTTAGTTTAATGATGGGAAGTTTTCTGGAAAGTTGAATACAAACAATAAGTTATCTCTTCTAGCACTTTCTCTGGTTGTTGAAATAATACTAAAAACCTCCAAAGCACCACCTCACAACTCCTCCCTCTTCTATACATCTCCTATTCAGTTATTATATTTATTGATCTGTATCTTTTCAGCCCTGTTTGATAAATTCAGTATGTGCTATAAATTCTATCTTTTTTCTCTATATCATATACATATTATTCTTATTCAATAATATAGCACTGTTTTTCTTTATATTATTATTTTGTATCTTCAAAACTGCCTGCTTCCATAGTTTAACTAATTGATCCAATATACTGAAACTGAAAAAAAATTAGTCCAGGTCAGAAACAGTATCAAGTGAATTTTTAAAAACAGAAATCAAGAGATATGTAAGGAAAAGCTACACATTCTTGCCTTCCAAAGCTGAGTGTTCCAACTTCTTGCTAAAAAGTGAGAACAAAACTTGTTCTTTTCAGTGTGACTCACTGTTCAAGTGATCTTTTTGATCACTGTATGTAACTGGTGCTGAGCATTATGACTCTATACTGAAATTGTATTTATTCTTCAAGTTTTTAATTGAAAGCTCTTATTTAAGATCTTCACCACAAATGTTAGCAAAATTCTTAATCCTCAAATGTTTAAATATGGATATGTTTACAAATTGAGTAAATGGAATGGAAACGATTTTTCCAAATGACTTGCATAAAATGGGCTACTCAAATTTATATGGAGGAAAAAAAAGAAAAAAAAAGGTGTTTTAATCTGATGTCCTAGTGGCAGAATCTAGACCAACAATATGAAAGATATTTGTGTCTGTTAGATTAATTTGAAACTTTAATTCCTTATGTTTCAAACACTTTTTTTTTTTTTTTTTTTTGTTGGGGTAGGGTAGGAGGGGTGTGTGAGTAAAAATCTGTGAATATTTATGGGGAAATCCTGCTCACTTAATTTTACAAATCTTCGTTGAATATTTCTAGACCTAAGAGAGATTTTGGACACCTCATCCATTTAAGATGTTGGTACTTCTTGCTTTGTCCCAAAACATATATTTTAGACCTCTCCTCTAGTACAAGTTTAACTGCACTCCAGGCAGGGCGTTGAGGGGAGTTCACTCATCCCTTACTCACTGAAAACATTTCTCTTATTTCAATTGCTTGTATTTTTTCTTTAGTTTATTGACATGTTGTCAATTACTTCTGGGTAATATTGTTTTCTTGTTTTTACAGCAATTAAAACATCACTTAACTACATACCTTATAGTTTCAAAAGATATTGTTACATTTTTACAGCTAATATTTATCCAAACAAAAAAGTCAAGGAAAAGGATCTTCTGAGATTACTGATTTCTTGCTAATTATAAAGTAGACACTGTTTAATAATCCAAATAAACTTATCTCCTTGTTTATGTCATCAAAACTTATCTTGTCAGTGTCTCAAATGGCTTATTTCCATTCAGGCTTCTAAGAATATAATCAATTCTAATTTTTTTTTTATTTTGGATAAAATCACTGTTTTTTGACAATCATATCCCGTGTTCTCTGGAGTTTCATCACTCTTTCTTTAGTTCTCTTTCTTTATCTTTATATCAATTTCTTTCCATCTCATTTAATTCTGCAAGTCCCTTCTGAATGAGCCCTATTGCTTATAAATATATTAGTTCTAAATATATTTCTAAATATATTTAAATATTTAAATATATAAATACTTCTAAATATATTAGTTTTAAATTTATCAATCTTTCATATTCCTCATGTATAATCTCATATTTTTTTGGTTTTCAGTATCTTTCTTTAAGTCCCAGAAAGCCAATATAGGCAAAAAAGATCTACACTTCTTCTGAAACCTTATTGACTTCCTTTTATTTTTGCTGTGATGTCTAAATGTTATTGTTTTGGAAACACAAAACATCAAAATATTGTCTTGTCTTTTCCTTTACTCACTGCAGTAAGCAAAGCCTATTACATCCTAAAATTTCCTTTCTTTTTTCCCCTGTTAACAAACTGTAGATCTATGCACTTTAGTTTTGATCGTTTTGATGCTTATTCCAGTAATTTTAATGGACTTATTGAACCCAGTCTCAACGATAATGATGCCTTATGTTTTAGCTTTCATGTTTTTTAGATTCTGTGCTGCCTAGGGGTGTAGTTCTGAGCCTCATATTAACTGCCAGTAAGCTCTCTGCACAGAGTAGGTAGACAAAACCAATCCTTTCCTGCTGAGGACCAAGGACAATGCTTGCAAGTTTTCAGGCACAAAAGCATAAACAACAGTAGACTAAAGAGAGAAAACAAGAAGAATGGGACCTCATAAGCTGAAGCTGTAATTGGACAATTAAACCCCAATATGCAAATGGACGGAAACTTAGAAAAGTGTAAGACCTCATGACGTGTCGTCCATTTTGTGAAGATTTTAAGTCCATCGTGGGTGTAGCCCTGGCCAGGCTCTTGTGCTGCCCAAGGTGTACCCTTAAAGGCCTTTTAATCAATTTCTACTTTCTTCTCTAGCTCTGCCCAGTCTCAGTTCCAGGTCAGCCTTCTCAAGGCATCAGTTTCTTGGCACCCTGTGAAGGGACAGTGAGGCATCTGAAACCACCCCTGGACCAGAGGAACACCCAGCTCCTGCCCCTCCTCTCCTGCCAGCACTCCAAGGTGGGGGAGGCCCACAGCTGTGGCCCAGAAGGTATCAGAACCCAAGAATCAAAAAATCTTTGGACCTGACAGAGACACGTGAACAGTTGAATAAAGGGGATATTTTATTTAGCACCTGAGTTAGGTATTAGGAGATTTCTTGTAATTTTGTTTAGTGTGAAACAGCCCTAGGTTCAGGCAAAGTGCTCTTCTTCTCCCCTGCTGGTATTAAGAGAGGATGCTCTCTGAAAAGCAGGGTCAGACTGCTGTGCCAGGCCAGCAGCAGCATAGGAAGCTAGTTTCTCCCCTGCAGCTCTGAAGAGTGTGGGGTTGAATCCTGTCCCTTGCTTGCTTTCTCCCTCTTTCTCTCCCTGGCTACTTTCTTAGTCATAACTGTTGAGATATGGGGTGTATATTCTCTTGTGAATATTGCAATAATAATATCCCAAGAGATAGTCCCCTGGGATTAGTATTGAAAAACTGGGCCTACTTAATCTGAGGGGATTTGTTGTTTTTTAAATCCAAACTTATTAGACTCTCAGAAAAGATCTAGATAATTATGAGATATGGCTTGAATTCGGGAGTCTTGATAAGAAGTTAATATCAAGTTTAATCTTCCCCATATGCAAAGACTGGTATTTCGATGAGCTAGAATATGCTAGGCTCTTTATGGTGCTGTCTTCTTGGCAAGGGCCAGAGAAAAAGGAGCATATATTGGTCTTAAAGAAAAAACCAGGAGAAAAGTAAAAAAGATGAGTCAATATGGGATATTGTAAAAACAAGGAGGCGGCAGAGCTAGACCTCATCACCCCTGATTTGAGGGCAGTGTCTGGGGTGGGCCCTCCATCCCCAGTGCCACCCCTGCCAGTGCTGCACCCATTGGTGCTGGTGGTTGTCACAGCAAGCGGGGGGACGAGGAATTTGGCAACGACAGCCACCATTGTGATTGGGCTGGCCCTCCTGCTCCTGCCACAGCCCCCGGTCGGAGCGGTGGGACCACTGGAGCTGCAGCCCCCGACTGGGCTGGTCCCCAGCTCCCATTTCTGCCCCCAGCCAGGCCAGGGCCACCGCCCTCCCAGCAGGTGAAGGAGAAGGGAGGAGGGGACAGCCAGTGTGTGCATCCCATGGCACTGCCCCTAGGGAAGGAGCTGGGGGGGCAGAGCCTTCTACAAAGAGGGAGGAGAGGGAACCTCCCATGGAGTGGCTCTCAGGCCTGTGAGTGTCCATAGCAATCCCAAACGCCTGGGAGCTGCCTCACGATGTCATCGATGCGTGCAGGTACACAGTCTGGGACCAGCATCGTAGTAAATCCTGGATGGGTCTTCCTATGGTCGGGATTAGGCAAGTAGATTATATGCTACAACAGAGACAACTGGATCAGACAGCTTGGAGGAGGAGGATGAGATTGATCAGACCATTGCTGCCCTAAGCAGGCTGAGGAGGGGAAAGATAGTGAGACAAGTCATCAGAGAACATAGCCCGATTGCCAATAGTACTAGGTCAAAAAGAGAAAAAGAACAAGAACTGGTTTTACAAGCCCCATTACTGCAAGGAGTTGTCAACCAGGGGCCAATGTATGTGAAGGTTCCATGTTCCCTTATTGACTTAGACCAGTGGAAAACTACTGCAGGGAGATACGAGAACTCAGATAAAGTACCAACATTAGTAGAACGGGCAATTAACTCAAAAAACCCTGACTGGGCTGACGTGAACCCTATGTTAGACACATTACTTGACCCTGCTGAATGTAGAATGGTCAATAAAGCCATCACAACATCAGTTGAGGCGAGTATCCCAAATGGATTGCTTCAAGGCTCTGTCACATAGATATTCCCCCTTGAAAAGCCAGGATGGGATCCAAATATACCAGAACATATGGCAAGGTTAAAGTGATATCAGAGCCTTGTGGTATATGGGTTAAAACATGGTGTCCCAAAAGCTATAAATTGGTCAAAGATACGTGAAGTAAAGCAAAATTATGATGCATCACCGACTGATTTTTTGAACAGGCTAAGAGAAATTGCCATCAAATATACAGATTTACATCCAGAATCAACTAATGGCAAAGCACATCTAGTACTTTTGTTTATGGGTCAGGCTTCAAATGATATAAGGAGAAAGCTGCAAAAGACAGAGGGGTTTTGAGATATAAATAAACTGCTTGAGGTTGCGTGGAAGGTGTTTTGAGACAGAGGCCCAACTGAAAAAGTTAAATCCCAGTCTAGTAAGAAAGCAGCTCAGGAAAAGTCAGTCTTGGATAAAGAAAACTTCCCCTACAGAGAAGGACCAGTGTGCATAGTGCAAGAAGTGGGGACACTGGAAGAATGACTGCCTAGCATAGAAAGAAAAATCCTCAGTTCCCCAACTCCCAGTAGTACAGACCTCAAGCGGCTCAAGTTCTGAGTGACAGAGTCTGAAGGTTTTTTCCCTGACAGAACCTTTGGTTTTGGCTAGGCTGGGGAAAGAGGACATTGAATTTCTGGTAGACATTGGAGCTGCTTATTCTGTGTTAAATATCTTAGAAGGGAAACTGAGTCACAATACTGTACATGTTGGGGTGACCGGGATAAACGAAACAGGGCCTTTCTGCCAACCCTGCACTGACAGATGCATGAGGGTGGTTTACTGTTGTAGACCAGGATGCCTTTTTCTGCATTCCTTAGTATAAAAACAGCCAGGAGCTTTTTGCTTTTGAGTGGGAAAGTCCCAAGACAGGGAGAAAAACTCAGCTTACTCGGAAAGTTTTACCCTAGGGTTTCAAGAACAGCCCAACAATATTTGGAAACCAGCTAGCAAAGGAATTAAAGGACTGGAAAAGACAGGAGCCAGAAGAAGTTATTCTTCTATATGTGGATGATATCCTGATTGCAGCTAGAACCAGAGATGACTGTATACGACTAACTGTAAGTTTATTAAACTTCTTGAGACTGAGTGGGTACAGACTTTCTAAAGACAAAGCACAGATTGCCAAAGAAGCAGTAGTTTACTCGGGGCTTGAGATCTTCCATGGACACTGACAGCTCAGTAAAGAACAGAAAGAAGCCATCTTTCGACTCCCAGAGCCTCATACTGTAGGAGAGATGCAAGCTTTCCTGGGAATGGTAGGCTGGTCTTGTTTGTGGCTAGCAAACTGTGGGCTACTGGTACAATCCTGATATGGAGCATTAAAAGAAGACAGAAAAGGAAATATCATATGGACTGAAAATACCAGAGCAGCTTTTAAACAGCTGAAACACTCTAATGTCAGCTCCAGCACTCAGACCGCCAGACTTAACTATGCCTTTTGAACCTTTTACATATGAGAGACTGAATGTGGCTTTGGGTATACTAGCACAGTTTCTTGGGAAACAGCGGAGGGCTGTGGCCTACTTTTCCAAACAGACAGTGTTGCCTAAGGCTGGCCAGGGTGCCTGAAGGCTGTGGCAGCCACTGTCATCCTGATCCAGGAAGCCCGAAAACTCACCCTTGGGCAACACATTGTAGGCACCCCATGCTGTAGCAGCTGTACTGGAACAAAAGGGAGGGCATTGGCTATCTGGTAACCAGATGCTTAAATATCAAGCACTGTTATTAGAACAGGATGATACCCTGAAAACAGCTTCTGTTGTTAACCCTGCCATGTTTTTGTCCTCCACCTTAATTGACAATCCACCTGAACGTGACTGTTCACAGACAATTGAAAAGGTCTATTACAGCTGTTCAGATCTGAAAGCCCCCGGAAAATCCAGATTGGGAGCTTTTTACAGATGGGAACAGCTTTATGAAAAAGGGCATAAGGATGACAGGCTATGCAGTGACCATGCAGGATAAAATGATCGAGGCAAAGGCCCTGTCAGCAGATGCATCATCACAGAAAGCCAAACTGATTGCACGGACAGAGCCCTAGACCTGAGCAAAGGAAAGAAGGTAAATATACGGACTGACTCTAAATATGCATTTAGTGTTGTCCACATGAATGGAGCCATTTGGAAAGAGAGAGGATTTCTGAATGCTCAAGGTATTCAAATCAAACATGCTGAACAAATTCTTGCCCTCTTGGAGAGCACTAAAAAACCTCCAGAAGTAGAATCATGCATTGTAGAGGTCACTCAAAAGGGAAAACCACTCCGGGACTGGGAAATCATTTTGCCGACAGAGCAGCAAGAAGGATTGCAGAAAAAGGTATTCTTGCAGTAATTCCACAAAAAAAGACTGATTTGTCTGTATTCACCCCAAAATATGACCAAACAGACCACAAACTAATCAAGTTTCTTAAAGCTGAGATCACAGAAAGTGGGTGGGCTGTTACACCAGCAAATAAGTTTGTAGTCCCACCCCTGATCCTTTGAGAACTAGATCAAAGAGAACATGAAAACAAACATTTTGAGGTTGAAAATCTTCTGAAACATCTAAAAAAGGTAGTAATAAGAAAGAGAATGGCTGACATTGTACAATCAGTAGTGAGCAAATGTGAAATCTACTGTAAAAACAACCCTGACACAAGGAAAAGAGTTGTATTAGGAGCAAAAAATGCAGGGGTTCTTCCTGGAGATTACTGGCAAATAGATTTTGTGGAGTTACCACGTAAAGAGGGATATTGGTATGTACTGGTATTAGTTGACACCTTCAGTGGATGGCCAGAGGCTTGCCCCTGTTGCACTAACATGGCCAAGGAAGTGGTGAAAGTTTTGCTCAATCGTATGATTCCAAGGTTCAGGGTTCCCTTGGGGATGTCATCAGATAGGGAACCACACTTTTTTGCAACAGTCGTTAAAGAAGTTAGCTGGATTTTGGGAATTACTTGGAATCTGCATATACCTTAGAGACCTCAAGTGAGTGGTAGAGTTGAACGTCTGAATGGGACTCTCAAAACTCAAATTAGCAATATTTGTCAGGAAACATCCATGACATGGGTTCAGGCCTTGCCTATAGCTTTACAGAGAATTCGCATACAACCAAGGCAGAGAGAAAACATCAGTCCCTATGAAATACTGTATGACAGACCATATCAAATTCCACATATTCCTGGTGAAATTCACATGAAGAGGAAACTTGATTTATAGAGATATCTAGCGCCTCTAAGTTCCATTTGCAGGACCTTCAGACTTACATCGTGCTATCCAGACCCAAGGCACTGGACACACCTGCACATCCCTTCCAACCTGGAGGCTGGGTCTGTGTTAAGGTGGGACAAAGATCCTCTACAAGCCAGGTGGAGAGGACCATTCCAAGTTCTGCTGAAACCCTCACCACAGTCAAAATTGCTGGTGAAAGACCCTAGATTCACTACTCCAGAGTCAAGAATGCTTCTGCTCCTGAAACAACAGTAAAAACAGAGACTGATGCAGACAAAAACATGCTTTAAATGATTCCTCTTCCGTGCCAATAATCATTATTCTTCTTTTCATGATACTCAACTGTGTAAGACATTACTGTTTTTAGATGTTTACTGTTATTATTATTATTATTAGTGTTAGATATTTATTTACTATTAGATATTTGTATGTTGTTAGATGTGTATAATTTTTATATGTTTATTATTGATAGTTGTTTACTATTGTTAGATACTTATCTGTTATTCAATACCTATTATGAGTAGATATTAAGGATAGAGACTCAACAAGGAAAAGGCTTTGTCAAGCCTCTAAAGGGAGAACAAGAGCCCATCCCATCTGATGCCTTGGGAAGGCTGACCTGGAACTGAGACTGGGCAGAGCTAGAGAAGAAAGTAGATATTGATTAAAAGGCCTTTAAGGGTACACCTTGGGCAGCACAAGAGCCTGGCCAGGGCTACACCCATGATGGACTTAAAATGTTCACAAAATGGACAACGGTCATGAGGTCTTACACTTTTCTAAGTTTTGGTCCGTTTGCATATTGGGGTTTAATTGTCTAGTTACAGCTTCAGCTTATGAAGTCCCATTCTTCTTGTTTTCTCTCTTTAGTCTACTGTTGTTTATGCTTTTGTGCCTGAAAATTTGCAAGCATTGTCCTTGGTCCTCAGCAGGAAAGGATTGGTTTTGTCTACCTACTCTGTGCAGAGAGCTTACTGGCAGTTAATATGAGGCTCAGAACTACACCCCTAGGCAGCTCAGAATCTGCAAAAACATAAAAGAGAAAACTTAAGGCATCAATGCTAATGCCACTCTTGTTCACAATTTTAAATGTAGGGGGTTTTAAATTTTTTTTTAAGTTACAGAACTTTTTTTCCTGTTTTTTTAATGACTCCCTTTTAATATTCTTGCATGCTCTTGAATGCAAACACAGAGTATGATGCCTTTCTTGATCACATTTTGTTTTCCTCTTATATTTCTTCCCTTCTCTTCAAATATCAGTAACATTAGTCATACTTGCTTCTGTGAAGAGCTGCCAAAGAAAGTAACTTCTCATGCATTACAAAATATTTATACTAGTCTATGGAGCTCAAAAGCCACTCCATGTGCTCCTGGACTTGCCTTTCAGATGTCCCTGCCTTCAGTTGCTTTCCTTTAGTATTTAAATCTTTCTGAATAACATGGACTCACTTATGAATCAGTTATGAGATAAAAATGAATATTAGTAGAAGCAGACATGCATAACCAAGACCTGTCAGAAAAATTAGATGAGCTCACCTTTAAAATATAGTCTTTTTAAATGCATGACTGATTATATTGTTGCTACTTTCATCTGTAGATCTTACTTGTGACATTCTGAGGTATTGAAATTTTATTACATTAGAATGTTCTCTGTGAATAGGCTGTGTTTTTGCTTAATTTATGAGCATCTTGTGGAAATCTAAGATAAACCACAGTGATGGTTTAACACTACCTGGAAATTAAGCTACAAATAAGCTGCTCCCCTTCCTCCCACTCTCTCCAGCCAAAGAGGAACAAAGGCAAAGACTATAGTTCAAGGTAACAATTTACTGAAAGCAAACTCCATTCCAGCAATGGAATAAGAAATGTGTGGTAACAGCAGCAATGTTAAAACCAGAAGTATACAAAAAAAGAAGGTAATTTACACATGAAGTGTTCACCACCTTGACTCAATTCTGTGTGGCTGCCAAGGCAAAGGCAACATAGCAGGCACTTCCAGGGCTAGGATTTCCTCTCCCAAGCCTGAGGCAACAAAAAAAGAAAGATTACAGATGAACCCAAATAAAGCTGGACCGGCCTTTTCGGACCACTCCACTCTGCTGGTTCAATTCTGTCCCATGCCACCATGTCAGAGTGCTCCACTCCACTGGATCAAATTCCATGAGGCACTGCCGTATGGACCGCTCCACTCATTCTGCTTCCTAGAAATGAATAAACTTTTAGATACAATTAAACGGGAACAAAGTCCTCAGAGCAAAAGAAAACTGTTTATTTGTAAGGATTCAGCTGAGCTAGGTGTGTATCTCCCTCTCCCAAGTGCCGAACACATACACTCCAACAATATGGCTTCATTTTATACCCTTTTCCTGGCCAGGGCTGATCCCTGTCCCCTTTCACATTGGAAAGATAATCAAGATCCTACTTGATTCTCTCCCTACTGCCCACTTTTCTGTCCCCTCCCCTCTCATCTTGTTTCCTTTTAGGTCGGGTCTTCAACCACACCCCTCTCCCAGTTCACAAAAACGTTCAACAGATTAACTAGAACAAATCCAGACCATAGATAACAACACATAGCCAACAAAACCAACAACTTTCATTCTTCTACTTAATAACCTTTTGGCTGCAGCCAAATATTACCTCATCTCTCACATGCTGGACTGGATTCCTTGGGGCTGCTTCTAGCACCGGCACTGCTCTCCTCCACTCATCATGGGCTTGGCTTCCTCACCGCTGCTTCATTCCTGGCAGCTGTTCACTGTGTTTGCTGTTTGCAGTTATTTTCTTCCTGAGGGGAGAGGAAAGGACAGGTGCCAGTGGGGGAAGGACAGAGCCGTGTCCTTCCTGCCTGTCCACTGTCCCCCACACTGATCAAAAAGATGACTTGCTGGTACTGGCAACTTCCCCTAAAGAAGACACAGAATAAAATTACACACTTCCAAGGGTATGTTCCTTGTTTCTTTCTCCAGAACCATACCCACGAGAGATGATTTGAGTCATATAAAATAGCAATTTAGCACTGCCCCTATGGCTCTAAACTTCATCCCTTGTTAGCAAATTCAGGACAGAAATAATTTAATTTGCCTTTCATAGACTCTTACGTCTGTTGTTCAAATAATTACTCCAGGGAAGGCCATTTTTTTTTCTGAATATAGTGGACATGTTTTATTTATATGTGGTGTATTTAACAGGAATGCATTGGGTAACACTGGCTGTGAAAAATGGCATGGTGGAAAAGAGATTAATTCAGAGTAGTTCTGTGTAACTGTGATATGAAGCATAGGGAAAAGCTTATCTTTTTAATCTTTATGCATGAAAGCATTGGATGCATGGATCCTCCTGGCTAACATGTGAAATCTTCAATATCTTCAACCAGCAGTTGTAAATACACAAACATTGGCTATCAATTTGCATAATAACCATCTGCTTCAAAGGCATTATTCCTAGTCACAAGGTGATATGACATCAAACTAGGCAACAAATGCCACTTAGTTACTTGGCAGCCTTCAACTCCACAGGCGGCTTTTTTCTGTTGGAAAGAATATCCTTTTAACCTCCAAACTTCTTCACACTAGTCTCACCTGTTCATACCAGCATGCCAAAAATTCAGCATGAAAGAATTGCTAGTTCACACTTTTGCAACCCAAAAGGGCTACATGCAGGATGTCAAAATGTGTAATAGGTCACATTCAATAAATACGTACAGCACCTTAACAAAAAACAAAACAAAACAAAAACAAAAAACAAACAAACAAACAAAAAACACCCCCACAAAAAACCAAACCAAAACAAAACACCTAGGCCAAAAGGGATGCCAGAATGTTATGTTAAACAAAATAGAGGTAGACTCATAAGCTATAAAATGGGATTTGATTTATGCTTACCTTCTCACAGAAGAGCAAGAGTGGAAAATGAAAAGTACTGACTCTTTACACTTGTCTTTGTGTAATAAAAAATCACAGCCATAAAATCACATTTGTCCTCAATAGACTTTGTTCTGAAGTATTTTCTTATTTTTTGATATTATTATAACATAGTCTGCAAAATATTTTCGTTTTTTTTCTTAAGTATAATATGGAAAACCATTTTAAATCAAAATCTCTGTAGAGTAGAAAGAACTACCTAAATCAACATTTAACTGCAGCAATTAAGCATCCCAAATTTTAGAAAGAGTTTATGTTCTGATTTAGATGAGCTAGATCATCTGAAGAAACAAACCTTCAACTGAATACTGAAGTAAGTAGCTAAGATATGATGTTAGGTTGGAAAACAGTCTTTTTAACATGAATTCTATGCAAAGCAAAGTGTTGTCTTTGGAAACAGAATACATTCATCAAGATGGAAAGTGTAGTGAAAAATTAAATAGGAGAGAACTAATTTAAGAAGCGTTGGAGATTTTTTTAAAAGAAGAGAGAGACTATACAGGAGAAAAACTAATTTTAAATTACTTAAAACAATGGATTATTTAATAAATGAGAATTAATACTTGTGTAAAACTTTTTTTTTTTTCCATTTTTATTATTTGCCAGAAGGATAAGACTCCAAATTTGATCAAACTGATTTTCCTGTAGAAAATTTTCTGTAATTTTTTATGTTGCTGGAACTTGGGTACTGCAGATAATATAAAATGGTCTCCTATCTTGTAAGAGATTTTCCAGTACAATGATTTGATGTTGTGGAGAAAACTACTAGTATAAATTCCTTCAGAAGCTGCTTAGTATTAGTATTTCTTCACCTGGCTAGCTTTATTTTTTGGTACAAGTCTCTAAATTAATAGACTGACATACTGGAAATAAAAAAAAAAAAGTGTATTAATACAAAACATATATTGATTTATAGTACATGTTTATAACCATATTATGAACACTCAGATATTCTGCATCTGCTGAGCTCTCTTTGGATTTCAGCATTAATATTTTTAATTTAAAGATTTTATTGATAGTAGATGATTGACTGTGCTTTGAAACACATTGCACTGCTTGCACAAGTTAATCTCTTTATTCTTTTTTTCTCACAGGAGCTTTTGCACATTTGACATGAAAGTGTTTCTTCCCATGCTTGAGCAAGATCCTGCACTGTTGGGATAGGAGCTCTGAAAATCTGGAAGCAGACAAAATTTGATTGCAGCCTACTGGGAATGGATGGGTTGTTAAAACCTATGGGTAACCACCTGTGTTGAAGCAACTACAGTGACCTCCTCCTACAAGGTATTGGCATTCACTTTTGTACTGAACTCCAATGACAATCGTTTTTTCTGGCACAGAACATTGTGACTTTGCCTTCACTTGTCCAACACTGGTGCTTGCCCCTGGTCATTCTTGTCTTCTTAGTGGGATGACAGTGGCGCTCAGGGAGCTCTTTTCCATATTTTTCCTTTAATATAATGTATGGAGGAAAAATTAATCTTAGGAGACATCAGAAAAAAATCAATGAAAATTTGCAAATAAAAAAGACTTAATTCTTACATAGTTATTCCAATGTCAGACGCAGTTGCTTTTAGCAAGTAGTCTCACCATTCTTATTCATTATACACGATAAATGAAATGTTCAATTTCTCACCCTATTTGAACTTGGTCTCCAGTTTATTGTTTTAGTAGGAAAATGCTGATGCTTTTCTGCTTATGAAAGCTCTCTGTCCCTTGCTTAGAAAATCAATATCGGTTTAACCTAGACCTTCAGATTTTACCAAGCTCCACCTAGCAAAAATAAGGCAATAAGGTAACAGGGAAAAGCAAGCATTTTCCTTTTTCCTGCTTTTTGCCAGTTGCCTAAAATAGCAGAAAGTTTGGAGTTAGACCAGTCTAACACACTCATTTTCTTTATTTTTTTTTTTTGCAAGGAAGATAAAGTTAATGATTTTGCTTTGGTGAATATGGGGATGTGAAACAATTTGCTCATATTTTGTTTGTTGTCAGAATGTGCTATGCGTTTTACAGACGAACAGTTGACTTTCTAATGTTTAATAGTTATTATATAGCTTTTCCTTCTTGATTTATTTTCAGGGTTTTTTTCTTATATTTTTAATAAAATAACCCTAATATCTAATCATGGTAGTGCAGCCTTAGCCTTTATCTGGGAAATAAAAGAACTGCCAAGCACCACTGATATCTTTCACTCGGTTTATAATAAGAGAAGGAAATGCACAAAACCATAAATGCAACAACCTTGTATTGATGGATCTCAATGTACAACATCTCTTTCAGCCAGAACCTGTTTCTTTTTGTTGTAATTTTTAATCCCTTTTACAATATTGGAATATCCTTATGAGACATCTATGTGGGAAGTAAAACCCTTTCATTCTTGTAAAAAAATAGAGGGTTTTAGAAAACAAAGCAGAAGTATGTTGTAGGTGATGATGATGTTCATTAAGTTTTAATAACACTTTAATAGCCTCAACAACTCCCAGCAACCTATCAATGCGTTTTCTTGCTCCTAACTCCTTTCCCCCTCCTTTCCCCACATCTCTGAGGATTCTGAAGCAGGAATTACAACCATTGGTGTCACAGGTAAGCACAAGCAAACAAACTGTGCTCCTGATTCTGCTAGCTGCCCATATATTGTCTACACATGTTTTAAAATTAAGGCGTAAAATTGGGTTCACCAGAACCTGGATGTAGGACATGCCTCAATTACACTCAGAGGTAATGAAAACAACTCAATGCCCTTTGAAAATAGAGCCAAAGGTTTCCCTGGAGTTTTTGCAGAGAAACCAATTTTTTTTCCTTAAAACTTTTACATCCTTTTACATCTTTTTATACATGTAAATCATTGGTTCATGTGAAGGAGAAAGACTGCAAACTGAAACACACACCACAGAATTTTTTTTAACTTCTAAAATCAAATAGAATTCTAGAAATTATTTGCTTTCATGAGAAACAATGACCTGCATCTATTGAAGAGATCTGATCTCAGGGACTTATTTTTTGCCATAGGGTTATTTTTCAGTGTTGAATGGAACCTTCATTATAGAAAATATTGGTTTTAAATAAGGAAATCCTCTGTCATAAGAAGAAAAATGAATTACAAAACACCTATAAATGGAGAAGCTTTTCTTTAATGAATGTCTGAAATTATCCTAGGTAGCTCAGTGTTTCAGAAATTATGCAGATCTATTTTGTTATGGAGTACCACGGAATATTTATAAACTGCCCCTCGTGGCAAGACAGTTGAGGTCAAAGCAAAATGAAGCATTATGTATGACACAATGTATTCAAAAACCCAGAATCATTAGTCAGTGTCCAAAAATGAAACTTAGTAATGCTGTGTTAAAATCCTGTATAAAATATTTATTGCTGAGTTCAATAACTATTATGCCAAAATATTCTCCTCAGTGAGGGTGCTGCAAAAACTCCTTAGTGGATTTTTCCTTGGCTCAAGCTGCAATATCAAGATTCATGTAATTGATGCTGCCTGCTCTTAAACTACCTTTAAAACTCATTTCAGGAGTCTATGCATATATTCACTGCTGACCTCACAGTGATGCTGGGAGAAATCTGTTTTGCATAGATTAAGCTGAGACCCTCCATGAGCCCAAGCCCCCAGATGCACGCTGCTCACAATTGCAACTGAAGCAAATGAAATCCCTCATCATCTTGTGATTGCCACAACATGATCCCTGGAAATTGCCTAGGAAGCACCTGTTGTAAGGTACCAAAATAACATCCAGTAGGTCTAAACATCCAGACCTATTAATCTAATTTCTTGTATAAATTTGCTCACCACACAGTGAACAAGTGTACACATGTGCCCCTTTTTTCAACTATATATGAAACAAAAAAAATGTTGTATGTATGAAAGTAATAATTTTAAACTCTAATCAATCAGTAATTACTTATTTCCCAAAATTTTGTATTCATATTTACAACTTCCAAAGAATACAAGTTGATAACTAATTACTATTGCACACATATATTTAAGGATTGAAATTATATTTGCATTGCAACTTATTTTCAGTAGGCCAATTCTTATACATTTAGTTATTTTTCCCCAAATTGAATTATAATTGAAATTTATCTTTTTATTGCTGTTCTTATTGACAAGTGAAACAAATCTCAGTGAAAGAAAGTAATAGAGAAGGAAAGAACTTCATAACACTTGTGATAATTTCCAGAAATAGTGTCAATATATGATATTGTAGTGGAGTGATGAAAGGAACTCAAGAAGAAGCTCAGACTAGAAAATTCTAGTCCTCTACCAAAGTGACAGTTGGAAAATTATCATATAAAGGATATAAAGGATATAATATGAAGGATATCTTTTAAAGGATATAAAGGACTGGATCAAACCCCTTGACTTGGGGTAAAGTTGGCAGCTGCCTAGGAGAGTTGTTAGAATAGTGATGGCAAATCATGTGGTATATTCCTGGGCTGATCCTGCCCTTGCACTGCCCTTTTGTGATCCATTCAACATCTCCTGAAGCCAGCCATTCCTGTAACTCTTATATACCCTTCACAAATACACAATACATTAAATACAAATACATTAGTACTTGCCTAGGAACAGTTTCAATATAGACGTCTCCTTGAGTTTGGGTAACTTTATTTTTATATCTGTATTTATTTACTAGAGCTTCAGAGAAGAGGACAGGCTGTTATTGTCAGAAGAATAAACAAAACCTTTTCTTGCTTTCTTTCCACCATGTTATTGTTTTCCATACATGAGGAAACTGAAAAGGAATAAAAACAAAACAACACATCACCACAGCCAAAACCCAAGTTCCTTTTACCCCTCTTTCTTTCCTAGAAGAAAGATACTTCTATGGAAATATGTTCAGTAGGAACAAAAACCTCTTTGAGCAAAATAAAAACAAAGAGGCAAAGAAAATGTTCCAGAATAATTTGAAAAAAATCCCTAGAGAAAAAAACTCCTTGTGGCAAGGTTAGCTGGTCTTTGGAGCTACCTCTAATACGAAACATCATTAAATTTTTATGTATCAAGAATGAGCTGGGAGAAATGAATGGGCTGGAAGATCTCATGAATGATTTTAGCTTTACATAGAAAAATACTAACACTGCAATGGTAAGTACATGTAACAATAATGCCTTTAAAAAATTTAATGAGAAATACACTCTAAAATTTATCAGAAAATTATATCAGATTGAGGGAAATACGTATAAAGTTCTTTGCTATATTTTAAGACAAAGGGTCCTGGTTTAACACCTGTGTCATAACAAGTCTTCCAAACTTCCTTCTTCGCAATAGCTGAATGAAAAGTTAAAGTTAAATGGAAAGTCATGGGTGGGCTTAATAAGCAGAATTAATTTTTTATTATCTTATTTAGGCATTTCCCAGTTCCCAGCATTGCCACATCCAGTCCTAAGGTCCCGAACACAGGAAGGACATCAACTTGTTAGAGTCCAGAATTGGATGATACAGATGATGGGAGGCCTGGAGCACCTCTCCTGTAAGGAGAGGCTTAGAGTGTTGGGGTTGTTCAGCTTGGAGAAGAGAAGGTTTCAGAGACATCTTTTTGTTGCCTTCCAGTGTCTTAGGTGAGCCTATATAAAAGATGGGGACAAACTTTTTAGCTGGGCCTGCTGTGATAGCACAAGAAGTGGTGACTTTAAACTGAAGGAGGGTTAAGCTGGATTAGCTGTAGGAAAAAAATTTTCTGCAACAAGGGTGGTAAAACACTTGGAACCAGTTGCCCAGAGAGGTGATAGTTGCCCTATTCCTGGGAACACTGAAGGTCAGATTGGACAGGGACCCTGAGTAACCTGATTGAGCTGAAGGTGTCCCTGCTCATTGCAGAGGAGTTGGCTTAGGTGGCCTTTAAAGGGTCCTTTTCAATTCAAACTATTCTGTGTCTATGTGATATGTGCTTAAAACCAATATGCAAGTAAATTGATAAGATATGACTACATTTCATTTCTTTGTTTGCTTATTTGTTTTCATTTCCAGCCCTTCAATACTGAGTGGAAATGAGTCAAAAACTTTCAGCAGTGTTTTATTTGTAGTAAATGGATTTTACTGTGTCCTACAGGTATACAGGGCATGTCTAATTCAAAAGGGAACCAATCCAAGAGCAGTGCAGAAATTTGACTTTCAACAGCATAATAAATCAGGTGCAGGTGTCTTTGTGACTTTTTAAAATATGCAAAGAAAGAGTCATAATCTATAGGTCTTTCCAAGTCGCATATCTCACCTTCCAGAACCTCATGCTGAGATTGTGTATAATATTGAGATCTCCAAGATCATGGTTACAGTTCTTATGTCTAAAGCAATTACAATCCTCACTCCTATCACACATCACACTCCACATGCATGTCTTGCTATGACCAGATGCACTATCTAAAATTAGAAATTCTACCTCTGGAATACCATGTAATTAGGAACTTTCAATAAGAAAGGTTAATGCATGCCCAGTAAGAATTTTTTGAGATTGATGAATGTGTGAGCACTGAAGATGCTGTACCTCTAAAAGTCTTTTCTTGATTTTCATTTTAAGGGGTAAGTGATGTGGTTGGTGAACATAGTGTTTGCCTCAGCATGTCTGGGTTTGTTTGGATTCTTTTATATATTGCAATAAAGTTTTATTTTATAATTGCTTAATGTTTTAAGAGATCATTTTTCTTTTATTCTTAGATCTGAGTTGTATTTCCTTGGCATTTCAATCCTTTCAATAAAGGATTATATCTTAAAATTAAGGCAAGGTAAAAGCTTCCATACTGTAGTGTAGTATCAGATATCATATCAGGATTACATTTCTGTATATATAATGAATAATCCAGACTTCTGGCTGAATCTTAAGAAGGTAGTATATGAATGTACATGAATTCAATACATGAATTCAAGGTCATCCTGCATTATTTCCTTGACAGTGGAGGACAAATGCTTTTATTTGATATTAATGGACGCAAAAGTTTTAATGTTCTCTGATAAGTCTAAAAGGTTAATGCAATGGCAAACCAAAAAAAAGGCATAATGTAAACTCTGAAAAATATTTCTGCAATGTGAACTGAATCCTTTCATAAAGCCATATATCAGAAAGTAGATGTTTGTTTAGCAGGGATCCATATTCCACATAAACTAATTGATAAATTACAGTTTAATTGGCATACAGACAGCTGAGATAAAGAGTCCCTTTCTGGAAATGGTTGGTAGTCTCCTATCAAATGACCTTCAGTCTCAGACAGAGGTTTTGCAAATATGATGTGAATTTATTATCGTCTTCAGCATTTATTCAAAGACACAGTGAACAACAAAGTCAAAAGAAATAAGGCTATCCATCATCCCCACACAGGTAAAGGAAAAAAACCCAAGCTAGTTCTGTAACTTGTACTTCATTACCAATTTGATTTGCAAATCCATTAATATGAAAAATATTTTAAATAATGACAATATTTTGAAGTAACAAACAGAATCCATAGTCGTCATACTCCACTGTCAGTTTTTAAAGTCTTATTAGAATTAGGAAAGTATCACAGAAATCTGGAGAAAAGATTCCCTTCAAAAACAATCCCTTTTCAAAAACCCCACATGAACTCCTTACTTATGAAACTAATTCCCATACCTACACTTGCTTTTCTTTTTACCCAATAATTTTGCACATGATTTTTTGTCCCTGGATCCTGCAAATGTTTGTACTCAGCTTCACACAAACTGGACCATAGAGTTAAATTGGAATTCCTGAGTGAATGTGTGCCATCCAAGAAGCCAGCATGAAAGGTAGGGGAATAAATAAAGTTTGTTTCTTCCTAACCATGTAAATTGATTCATGTTTAACATTTGCTGTTCTCATTATAAGCCTTGTCATGGAAACAAGTAATGGAATTGGAATGTAGTTTTAACTGATGTAGTTTTCAGTGTGGAATCATAAAACACCACCTTCTTACATTTTCTTTAGAGCTCATTCTCTCAGCCTTTTTTCAGCTGTGTCTGCTTATCTGTAAGCAGTTGAATTTGTCTGACTATTATACATATTTTTTGAAAAGGAGAGGAGATGGGAGGGGAGGAGATGGGAGGGGAGGGGAGGAGATGGGAGGGGAGGGGAGGGGAGGGGAGGGGAGGGGAGGGGAGGGGAGGGGA